>NC_050577.1:62292594-62592594 GCF_011100635.1 Trichosurus vulpecula
CTTTGCTGGCTTTCTAACTAACAAAACACAAAATTGCCCTTTACTTTGTTCATATCTTTACCCATTAATCCCTCAATTCTTGTTTTTCTAAAAAGTGGCCCCAGTCACTTACATTGCCTCTATGCCTCACCTGTATCAGCACTATCTTTAATTAGAAGCTTTAAAGCTTTTATACTAAATTAATTTACATTATATGAATTTTTAATTATAAACTTTTAGGGGGCATTCTCCTTAATTGATTGCCTGGCACATAGTAGACTCTCAATAAATGCATATTGACTGAGTAAGTGACTCTACGTAATGTCTACCACATGGCTAACAAATAAAAATAAGGTATCTTGATCATGAAAATTAAGAAAATCCGTGGTTTTTCCCTTTTATCCTGATTCTTCTCTCACAACATGACTAATGTGGAAATACGTTTAATATGATTGTACATGTATAACCTACATCAGATTGCTGCCATCTCGAGGAGGGGGGAGGGGAGGTAGGGAGGGAGAAAAAAATTTGGAACCCAAAATCTTATAAAAGCAAGTGTTGAAAATGATTTTTACACATAATTTAAAAAATTAAATATTAAATGGGAAAAGAAGAAAATTGAGAGAATCTTGACATTAGGACGAATAAATACTAAGTACAGAACTCATTTCTACTTATTCTGAGATACTCTTAGGGAGAAGGAGGGAAAGATTGAATATTATTATTTCAGCTAAAGCTATGAATTATGGAGGCATGGGACTATTATAGCCTGTCTTAAACACACATTATTTTAATTCCTTTTCCTACTGTGTAAAGAGGCTCACTTTTTTCCTCTTGTAAAAGTGACATCATTATTAATAATCTGACAATCTTTCCTATACCTTTTAAAAATTATGATTGAGTTGTGAGATATGATCTACAATCTGAGAAATCCCTCATAGCTAGAAATTTGTTACTTTAGTTTTCAGGTTGAATATATATATATATATATAGCTAGGGAAAAAAAAAACTAAGCTGGAGAATTTGTCTTTAGAAACATGGATTAAATAATGTCTTACCTGGAAGCTGGATCGAATCCCAGTTGCCAAATTGCTTCTTACCTCATGATATTTTTCCTGGAGCCTGCTCTGCCTGGCTGGATTTGTAAGCAGGCCTTGCAGGGACAGCTCCAGCGGGCCTACTAAGTAAGCAGGAGCCCTCAGAGAGCCTGGTTGCAGGGAAGGCTGGCAGTAGGCATGTGCACCCCCTTCTGTGCTCAGAATGGTCTCAAGAACTCAGCTTACTGGGGTGGTGCTGTCTCTCTAAGCAAGGCCCAGACTGTCAGTTGGATTTGGGAAGCGAATAGGGGGCTAATTTTGTTCTCCTTCTCTTCACAGTTCAGGTGTTTCTACAGATTAAAGGTGGTAACACTGCTGGTTTTAAGGCGGTAGGAGTTTCTAAATAAGGAAGCTGTCTGGTTAGGAAGTGAATGGGGATCTGGCATGAGGAAGTAATTTCTGGTGAATCCAAGAGCCCAGACAGACCAGTCTTGTTTCCAGGTTCAGATTATAAATCCCTCTCAGTTTTTTCCCTCTCTTTCAGACAGTTCAGTTAAAGCTGTCTATTTTAGTGAAAAGACTTCTCTAAGGATATCATAGGACCTTATTCCTCCAGGAAATATATACTAGGCCATGGAAGGTGAGAAGGAAATACACATTAAGCATTATCTCCCGCTTGATCCTCATAACAGCCCTGATGCTATCAGCATTTCCACTTTATAGTTGAGACAACTGGGAGAGACGGAGGACACACAGTTAATAAGTTTCTGAGGCTAGATTTGAACTCAGGTCTTCCTGACTTCAGGCCCAGGGTGCTATTCACTGTTACCACCTAGCTGCCTCTGGAAAAGAATAATGTCAGGTTGTCTGGGAATAGCTTTAATTGTGTAGCTTCAGGGAAGCCCTAATTATTTATCCAAACCTGGTATGGTCTCTGTATAGTGTTTAGCACACTGTCGATGTTCCCCATTGGTTATAAGTGGTAGCTTGCTATCATCGAGGATCTTTCCAGGTCCATCAGAATATCACACAAAGTAAACGTAAGTAAGCAAAAATTTACATCGATGACCTGTGATTTTGTCCTTGTGGAAAACCTGTCACTGAGGAGACAGCTTAAACTCCCTCTCTAATTTATTTATTTATTTTTTGTTTATTTTAGGGAATTGCCTGAGGCTCAGAGAGTTAAGTGGCTTCTCTCCATGGTGATAAAGCTAGTAAATTTCAGAGGCAAGATCTGAACCCATTTTCCCAACACCCACTATGCTATATTGCCTCTCAGGAAAAGAGTTGAAGGTAAAAAAAAAAAATTCAGAGTTTAAAATTAAGTTTGAATTCAGTTGAATATTGAACTTTAGAATTTAGATAAGAGATCAATCACTTTTTGTTTTCCATCTTTGGAAGGTCATTTCTGAGAATTTGGGTATCTTTATTCCACTTAGCACAGTAAGGATCATTATTTGCATTTGAGATTATAACATCCTCTCCTTACTATGTGATTAGTTATTCATCTTAATTCCCCTTTGCCCTTCTAAATCTCCTTGACCAACCTCCAAAAGGGGAAAGAAAAGATAAAGGGATGAGCTCTATAGTCATGAAGGAAGAGAACTCTACTTTCCATTTTTTGAATCTTTGGTTTACAGGAGGGTAGCTAAGACCATTGCAGAAAGATGTTCCTTTTGGGAATTTAAGAAAATAATTAGAACATGCAGGACAGTGTGTAATGAACAGTTGTAGAAAGGGTGGGTGGCCACTCAGGGATCAACATGTATGGCGGATACTGTGTGTACATACATGTGCAAAAAGGGACAATTTTAAATATTATTTTTATAGGGGTATTTTTTGTTGTTTTTTTTTGGGGGGGGCAGGGCAATTGGGGTTAAGTGACTTGCCCAAGGTCACACATCTAGTACATGTGTCAAGCGTCTGAGGCCGGATTTGAACTTAGGTCCTCCTGACTCCAGGGCTGGTGGTACTCTACTCACTGTGCCACCTAGCTGCCCCAGCATTTTTTAATGTCAGAATACCCTTCCTTACACATAGGTATTTTATAATGTCAAGTTGCCTATGCCTAGGCTATAGGAAGATTCAAAGACAAGCACTGACATACAGAAAATTTAATATTCAGACCTACACTCAGGTGTATGGGTGACTTGTTTGGGCTCTGGTCACTGGTAACCCGATGCGTCTGGTAACCAGATTTCTAGGTAACAGCACAGAGATTGTCAATTTTGCTCCTCAAAGGGTGCTGAATGACCAATGTTTGTTGTTGTACTTTGGAAATTTGATTTTTTTTTCCTTTTGGTCAAACTAGCTAAAAAGTCATTGGGAACGGCCAATGACAGAATTAATGCCAGTTCCATCATATTTTGGTTACATTATAATTTTGTCTTCTGATACCTCAGGCTGGAAAGAGAAGGAAGGATTCCAGTTCCACAAAGAGAGGTAAGATACCAGGGACAGTGCCCTAGGGAAAGACAATGCTTAGTATAGGAAAATTCATCCGTCAGTTGTTGAATTAATCAAATCTGTTTTCATTTTCAAAGAGGGTGGTGTTTTGACTCACATGTGAATTGGATTTAAGTGAGGCACAGTTGCACAAAGTCCTCAGCCTCACTCTTCCAGAGTCGTCAAAGTCCAGTGTCAAGACAAAAGTCAAGATGATCGGCAATGGCCCGGGATGTAGTGGGTGACCTTGGCATCCTCAATGTCTGACCAAGCTCTAAGTGCTCCACAGCACCTGCTTCAGCCTGCATGGTTGTTGGAACAAATTGTTCTCATCAGCCCATTCTGCCTGGGAAAGCCTTCACATGCTTGGGGTAGACATCCCCTTAACTCACCAATAGGGTCGAGGCCTATTGGTTACCTTCTGCCTGTTTAGCCTGTTTGCCCAAATGGTTTTGCCGGGATGTGGCTACGTGCTATAGATTCTTGTAGCCACAGATGAGAATTGGGTGAATCAGATGGACACCAAAAGCGGATGAGCAGCACTCCGCTGGCCCTCACACCAGAGGTGCTAGTCCTCCCGTACACCTCACATGCCTTCATCAAGAAAAAAATCTAATGATAGGATCTTAAATGTAGAGCCAAAAGGGAGCAGATGGGGAATCCAGCCCAACCCTCTCATTTTCTAGAAGAAACAGGCCCAGAGGGTGAAAGGATTTGCCCAGTCAGGAAGTATCTGAGCCTGAATTCAGACTCTGGTCCTCAGGCTACAAGTTCTCTTCTCTCAGATGCAGTATACTATTGTTAATTAAGACTGCTACCCTCTACACATAGGGCTTGTTGATTTGTCACATGTGTCACTCAGCTTTGATTAAAATAAAGGTGATCACGGAGATTTGTGGGACCAAAAGCTGTTGAAAGTCACAAAATCTCCACTACATCCTAGGAGAAGCCCTCAGGCCTCAACGGTTACTGTACTGACAGAGGAAAACTGAGTATGGTAAAGGAATGTCAAAGGCATCAAGTGGAAGGAGCAGATGCTCTTAGTGAAATACAAGCATGGTTAACACACTTCCAGAATTTGTTAAGGTTTATGACTTCAAATCACATCTCTGTTGCTTCTTACCTGTGTGACATTGGGTAAGTCCCCTAACCTCTCTTGGTCTCAATTTCCTCATCTGTAAAATGGGAGAGTTGCCCTTGATGGTCTCGGAGATGCCTTCCACCTATAGGTTTATGGTGCTAGGTTTCTACGGACACAGGTCAGGCACAAAAAGACACAAATCACAAAAGGTGGGGATCCTGTTTTATGTTCAAACAAAATTCCCAAATGTCAAGCTGTATGTGAGAGAGTCACAGGCAACATACTGCCATCTCTCTCCTCCAAATAGGGAACTGAGAGCTTTGGACAATTGGTGTCCTATGTTTTCAAAGCAACATATAGTAGGAAGAATCATGGATCTTTATATAGCCCTTTCAAGCTTGCATACATTATCTAGTTTAAAAAAATTTATTGGAAATTTAAATCAATTATTTAGCTCTCTAAGTGAAACATGAACTTTGCCAGGTTCCATTTTTTTCCAGTCCTGAAGCCTTTTGCTGTTTAGTCATATCTGACTGACCATTTTCTTCTCCAGCTCATTTTACAGATGAGGAAACTGAGGCAAACAGGGTAAAGCGATTTGCCCAGGGTCACACAACTACCAGGTGTCCCTGAAGTCTGCACACATAGGAAAAAATGCATATTTTGAAATATCTGGAATATTAACAGACCTTAGCCCCTTTGACTTCTTTTTCTGGGGTATGCTAAAGGAGGTGTTCTCAATGAAAATCACAGGTGTAACACACTTGATTAAATGCATAAAGAGTGAATGTACTAAAACTGATAGCAATGTGGAGTTATTGTATTGAGTTCACATGAATCTTGCAAAGCATATCAACCTTTGCATCACAAATGATGGAAATGATATTGAAGATGTTTTTGTTGATATTCTAATTAAATGTTGCTGAAAATTTCATTCATTTCATTTCTTGAAAATATGCATTTTGCCTATATGTCCAGACTTTAGGCATACCCTGTAGTAAGGTCACATTTGAACTCAGGTCTTCCTGACTCCAGGCCTGGGACTCTATTCACTGTACCACCTAGCTTCCCTGAATGTACTTTATGCCCTGATGCCTATGTTATCTTTTTTTGAGTCTCAAGACAATACTTTGAAGTGGCTTTATTTTTGGCTTTATTTTAGAGATGAAGTGATATGTGATATGATATCACTGGAGAGATTTGAATCCAAGTCTTTCTGCCTCAAAGCCCAGTATTTATTCTATGGTGATATGTTCCCTTTGTCTTTGGCACATTAGTAACTTCCATTAGGATTACTTAGTCTATCCTAAAATTTTAGGATTCACCATTAGTAACTTCCATTATGTTCGGATCAATTTCTTGTCCTGCAATTTTACTGGTTATCAATTATCTCAATTAATTTTTTAGTTGACTTCTGAGAATTCTTCAAGTATACCATCAAATCACCTGGAAAACCTGATAATTTTGTTTCTTCTTTACCTATGCTTATCTCCTCACTTTTTTTATCTTAGAGCTACGGCCAACATTTCTAGTGCCACATGAAATAGAAATAGAGACAATGGACAGCCTTGTTTCCTTCCTGATTTTTTTAAAGATTTTCTAGATGGCAAGTAGAGCCATTTTGGGGTTCATCTAGAATTATTTTTCAACGTCACTAAAAAGGACAACTAAAAAACACCTCCTGGTGGCAGTTGCTTTAAGTGTTATTATTCATTGGTTACTATGTGGCAATAGTGCAAGAAAAAGAAATTAGTAATGTTCCAAAGAGAAATTCTATCCAGCTAGAGTGTGTTAGAGCAAACCTGATGGGAGAGGACGTGGTAACAAGAGATTCATGGGAAAGTTTTAATAGATTTGTCATGAGGAATTGGTATAATTAATCCTCTCAAAATCAAATGTATTCATCTCAAAAAACACTTTCATAGAATTTGTGTATTTACCATGGAAACAGGATAAATTTAAGAAATATTGGGAAAGACTGTTGATTCCCATGAGTAACATGTATTGGAAGGTGTCCTTGACTTGGAGTTAGAAGGCCTGGGTTCAAATCATGCCTTGTCCATTTTATTAACTGTCCAGTTTCTTGATCCATAAAGTGAGGGTAATGATAATGGTATTTCTTTCCTTATATAGTTGTTGGACTGAGATGTGTATGAGAGTACTAGCAGTGATATGTAAATGTATATTATTATTATTGAGTAGAGCCTTCAAATAATTAGCCAACTAGTCTATAAGCATTTAGGGAGCCTGGACCATGCCAGGAGCACAGTAGGTGCTTAGAATGGTCTTACAGAAAGGATGAGATCGGTGAGCCTTCAAACTAGGGGCTAGCAACTAGTTAAGAAAAAGAGATTGAATAATCTAATTGGACATACAGATAGTACCATCAGAATAAAAAACCCACAGCTAAAGATGGCAGCCTATACAGATAATTAAGAGGAAAATAAATATAGATCGGGTAGCATGAGGCTTGTAGGGAAAATAGAAAGGCAGCCATACACACACACACACACACACACATACACACACACACACACGTATGTAGAGTTACATAAAAATTTGCCCAGGCCAAAAAAAAATCAATAGAAAAATGACTTACATCCACGAAAAGATGAAAAAGCTTATTCAACCAAAAAAAGATTAATGCATGTAAAATGACAGTGAATTAATAATAATTTAAATATGGCAAAGCTAGAGAGTCACTCTATGTTTTTCCTCCTTTGGGAACAGTATTATTCAGGATCATAACACCTTGAAATGATGCTGTCACTTTTGAAGGTCTTAAAAGGGTTATCTCAGTTGATTTTGATCACAACTTGCTCTAAGCTAGGGTGAGGAAGGAAGAAAATACAAGACAAGCCTTAAAAAGTAACTGAAGTTGTGACTCAGCTTAGATCAGGGTTGGAGTGGGGTCCCCAGCTCCATTCCACGAGGGAATAATTAGAAGGCAACGAGCACTACAGAGAAGCATTAATTACCAAAGTGAATAATTGCTGAAGGAATACTTGAAAATATTAATCTATTAATTAATCTGTGTGCCTGGACATTCTGCATCTTTGGGTACCAAGGCAATTAGCAAATCCATTTTTTTGCAATCATTAATTATTTCTGAAAAGTCAGAGCATTAAAGAAGCTCCAGAGAGATGATATAGATTTTCTTTCCCCAAAAGGAGCAAACGAATTTATGGTAATTTTTCAAGGCGGGGGGAAGCCTCTTTGAGACTGCACTGGTCAAAGACTTTGCTAGGAAAATAAAGAGAATAGAATTTTATTTGGCCCTTTGCAAGGGGCCAGATGACCTAAAAGGAATTTCTTTCCAATAGGTATTAATACTGTCCTCTCCTTGGGAAAATTGTACATCCATTTCTATTTCCACAAGTGTACATACATACACAGAAATATGTGTATATACAGAAAATAGATATATGCATATCTCTCCTTTGTGTGTATGCATACACATGTAGCATGTACAAATATATGTATATGTATGTGCATATATACATCTAGATCAAAGGAGGGGGGAGAGAGACTGAGAAAAAGAGAGACAGAGACAGAGAGAGCCTGCATCCTTTTTAATTACAAATAGAGACTAGACTTGGACCTTTGACTTCACTGGCATAGAGAGCTCTCAAAGAGGAGAGATACCCAACATCAATCAGTACAGGTCTGCACCTTCTCTGTAACTGGGCTGAGAGGTTAAGCAACTTGGCTAGGGTCACAGAGCTAGCATGTATCAGAGGAAGTCTTGAATCTGGTCTTCCTGGTTCTGAGGCCAGTTCTCTGTCCCCTATACCACACTGTCTCCTCTGTGCCGTGGTGACACAATGGCTTTGTAATTAGGAAGACCTGAGTTCAAGTCTGCTTCTTACACATCCTAGCTGTGTGATCCTGGGTAAGTTATTTAATCTTGCAATGATCTAGGCAATTTTCCAAGACTGTGAAGTGAAAATACCTGCATACATTTTATATTTTATAGATTTGCCATATTACAATGAAAGAATAGGAGGTTTAATAAGTATGTGTGTACA
Source organism: Trichosurus vulpecula (assembly GCF_011100635.1). Lineage (NCBI taxonomy): Eukaryota > Metazoa > Chordata > Mammalia > Diprotodontia > Phalangeridae > Trichosurus > Trichosurus vulpecula. Next base: position 62,301,165 of record NC_050577.1, read on the forward strand.
TATGTATGTGTTTACCTGTGTGTATATCTAGGATTGTGCACAGACCCTCACTACCTTTTTTTCCTAAAAATATTTTCATCAATCACTCTCGGTCAATTTCCAAACCATTTGTCAGTCCTCCAGTCCTTCTTGGATTCTATAAACAGGGACATGCTGTAAGGCTATCTCATTACTCTGCCAGACTCCGAGTTTAGGCCATACTCATGGATATTTTCCCCTTTCTTGCCTAGCATTGGCTCTAAATCTACCAGTAGCCTCCCTTCTGTCTCTAGAGATGCTAATCATAAAGTGATAGGAGGTGGGAGTTTAAAATCAGGGTCTACAAGAGAAAAATCACAAGAGTATTTTGTCATAAACGGTTCATTTATCTGAAAACTCATATATTTTGTTAATTGTGTGTACATACACACATATGTGTTTCTGATACATACTAGCTGTGTCTTAGATTTTTAAAATCTGTTTCACTTACACCTACAGGATTTTTCTAAGTACAGTACAGATATTAGTTTATTCTGAGATAACCTAACTCATTTTCACCACTGATATTTAAACACATTGAATTCAAGTGTTTAAAAGTGTGTGAGGGAAAAGGGGAAGCTACAATGCTTTTTCAACTCCCCCTTGTAGGGTTTTTACTAAATCATAAACAAAGAAGGTCATTGAGTCCTTGGGGCACGTTCACTTAAGCCTTTTCAGGGCAAATGGGTATTCATCCTATTCTTCAATGGCTGTAGAAAAGCAGCTTCCACCATCTCCCTTGGTAATTCATTAATCGCTCTTCCTTCAGCACCTTTCCCATCATTCTCAGTTGGTGTTCTGGACCACTTTACAATATGATGTCATGTCTTTAAAAAAAACCTCAGTTCTGAGTAGGAAAGAGGCTCGGGGATGGAGAGCACGTTGGACAGGTGGATTTTATCCTGCAGATGAATCTAATCGAAGGGAATGATGGACCTTAGAAGATTTCAGCCCCTGCCACATTTTCTGCTAAAACTAAGGAAAACAGAGCTAATCGTCAGTGCATATATTTTATATTTACTTGTTTACATACCTGTTTCCCCTGTCATATGTTGTTTTATTATCAATAATCACCAGCTAGAGTTCTCTCTCTTTCAACCATCCTGTATTCATTTTGTCTATATCCTGTATACAGAATGTAAGCTCTTTCAGGGCATCATTTTGCCTTTGTACTGCCTTTGTATTCTTAGTACCTGGAATTTGACAGGCATTTAATAAATATTTGTTGTTTGAGTAATGATTTCCTTAAGTGTTATCTTCTCTCTGTATCCCTAATGCCAAACACAGTGTCAAGCTCGGTAAATGCTAGAATTGAATCAAGTACAGCTGCATCTACCACTAAATGATTTGCTGAACCAAGCTGTTGTGCTCTGTTCAAGGAGGGAGAGAAGAGATGGAGTTGCCATCTTGAGAACTTTGAAAAGTCACCTGAACTGTTTCCCATGTAATGGTTTCTAGATGGTCAGACTTTTACCAACAAGAAGTCAATAGAGAAACTCTGGAAAAAATAATTTTGTTCCATGTCCCTTTTCTGCCTCTTTTCCTAGCTTTCTATTATTTATTGCCTTCTTAATTATCAGCAGCTAGTCCCCTTCCTTCCCAAAATAACTCCTATATATTTCTCCTTTAGAATGTAAGCTTCCTGAGGACAAGAATGGTTTCACTTTCTCCTTATCCTTTGTGCCTGGTACACATACTAAGAACTTAATAAATGCCAATAAATTAACCAAAAAACTATTTCTTCAAATTAGTGTTCAAGGCATCCAATTCCTACTAGTGTTTTAACAAATGTTTAATTGTTTGTTGCTGCTACTTTATTTTTTGGTTTGGATCTATGATTTCATCTGTGAAGGAACTCCTGGCATGAGAAACTTATTTTTCAGCAAGGGTTAATTTCCTCTCACCACCATTAGCTGTTTAGAAAGTTGCCTGGGACCTATAGCCATCTGCCATCCCGCATAATACTTTAGAATTTTACGAACATTCTTTCCTATGACTAGGATCCCTATCTCTAGAAATTTTCAGAATGCTATACCACAGAAAGGAAAGGGCATTTTTTCCTATAGTAGTTATTAGTGAACTACATTTTTGAAATCTGGTACTATTTCTATTTCTTTCCCTTGCTAGATGAATATCAATGGATTTTCTTTTCCCCTTTCATTAAGTTAACTTTGCTGTAGGAGTTTCAGTCACTGACAAATATTTCTCCACAGAAAACCTATTTTTCAGCACAGGTTAAACAAAATGTTCCAGGAAAAGAAAATGGTCGATTTCATTTGATTTTGCTTCTTCAAAGTTTAAGGCTTATTTATATATGGAGCTTCACAGAACCACAGATTCTGATGAGTGGGAAGGATCCCCAAAGGCTTTCCAGTCCAACCACATTTGTAAATTCATCTGCGGAGGAGAGAAGCCCAGTTGGAACAGAGGGGGCAGAGGCTTTACCTTGGGAGTCATCAACTGCTTTATTGTATAAAGCCTTGCTCACGTCTGGAGTGGAGTTTTAGCACTAGGAGACACAATGTGCACTTCCTTCCCCTATCCAAATAAACAGTTTATTGACAGCAATGAAGGACAAAGACTGTTATAGACCAAAAAAAAGCATTTTTGTAAATTTCTAAAAAGCATAAACATAGTGGCCACAATGAAGAAAAGCTATTCAAATGATGTCCAGGTACCACATCTTAACTTCAGGGTTTCTCTCTTTGCAGTCTCCTAGCATGGGAAACCATGGCAGGCTAAAAAAAATGAAACAGGTATGATGCCAGATTAAGAATCTAATCACAGTATCCATTCATTTAAATACATAAAATACAGATTTGTACAATTATATTACAGTGGTGTTAACTTCTTCCATTGAGGGTAACAAAACTATGTAAACTCAGTACAAAGCAATGGGGATGATGCAGCCTTTGGCTCCTGGAGATACTGTGATTTCAGCCTGTTCGGTGTTTCTCTGAAGTAAACCCTGCTCATACCATTCCCAGTTGCAGTCTGAACACCACTGATGTTAACATTACTGGAAGAGGCATCCTGCCAGGCTGGGGTTTGTTTTCGTTCTAAGTAATCATGGGAGGGTGTGATTTTTTTCCCTCTGAAAATGCCTACAAAAAAAAAATCATCTCATGACTTAAACAAAGAGTTTTAAAGGCACAGCTTCAACACAGTGTATGAGTTAATAACATACTCTAAGCAAACCTAATTCTTTTTGGCTTGGCGCCTTTCAGAGGATGTAGGGAAGCTGGTAGAAACATGATCAATGTTGAAAAATTTTTAACATGATTAAATGCAATCAGCACAGTTTTAGGCAATGAATTTGTACAACCAGATCTGGGATAAACACTTGGAAAAAAAAACCACTGAGTTGATAAAAGAACATTTGGAGAGGAAACAAAAACAAAATGGCCTTTTTTTAGTTTATTGTAAAAGACTTATCTACCGTGGACTTGGAAGAAGTAGCCATTCTGGTACATTGCTGCATGATACACCTCAAGAAATGCAAACATTGCTTCATCTATGCTGCAAAATAACTTTACATGTAAACTTCAAAAAATCACATACTGTACATAAAATTTTAGATTCAAAAGTATCCCTGTTTTCCTAATAATGTAAACAGTAAAATTGAAGGTTTCCATGAAAGGGATAATTTATAACAAAATACCACTGCTTAAACAGTGGTCAAAAACAGAAGCATTTTAAAATTTTAGATTTGTTTTCCTTCTGTAGCAGGAGAATTGAGATTTCTATTACTTTGCTCATCCCCTCAAGTTGGAAGATGATACTATTGCCCAAAACTATGCAGTTTTTCCCCCCAAAAGCTATTTTCCCCCATGTAGCATTAATTCCTATGTTGCAATACAAGAGTGTAACAATGGAGAAGCTCCAGGCAATAAAAGAGAATAAGCATTTTTTCCTTGACATAATTTACTGAGGTGAAAATGTAACTGACAGAGTAACTTACGACATCAGCCTCCCCTTAGAAGAGAGAAAGAAAACTCCTTGACGCTGGAAGTTCTGACATGGTGTACTTGAGACAAACCAGTGCAAAGGCGAAGACGGGGGAAGCTAACCCGCCGTCTGGTGCCAAGGGGTTAATGTTACAGTTATTAAGGAGTGCGCCAGCGTGCGGAATAGAAGTGTAACATTCGCGGTATGTTTTTTTAAAATCATCATCATCATCATTATTATTATTATCATTATTATTATGAATACTGTCTCATGTCTTTCAACTCAAAAAATAAACCGATCCACAGTTTACAGTTTGATGCCAACATGGCTGGTATGACATGCATCTGATTCTTCCCTCCCCCCACTTGTTCATTCATTCATTCACTCCACCACAGCTAGCTGTATCAGAGAGTCGCTAATGCAACCTGCTCTGAGTAAAGCTAATCTATTTTAATTAATTAATTATATTTTAATTTTTTTTTAATGCACACACACAAAAAAAGTCAGAAGTAGCTAGAGCTATGCTGGGAAATATCAGGTAGCTGTTAGAGCAAATCGCCCCCTAGTCCACCATCTTGGCCTGAGGAGGTAAACGTGAGGAGGCTTGCTTTTCTGCAAGAAGAGCATGTCACTGAGTTCCATTTCCTTTTTTTCTTTTTTCCTTAACTGAAGCCAGCTCTGCTGTGTTCCCTGTCTGTCCATCCCCTGGGCAATATGGGAGGTTACGTCAAAATGTGGCCGATAAAGTCCAAGAAGCGCTTTGAATACTGTTCAGGGTTCACGGTTGAGATCTCTGCACCAGCCTGTGCCAATTTAAAAGAAAAAAAATAAAGACGGGGAAATGGATACTGCTATGATTCTTTCAATTTCTAAATCAAACAAACAAAAAACCAAACCCACACTACTCAATGGCTCCTTCCAACTGTAGTCATACCTGATTGCAAACTCAGCTGCCATATCTACTCAGTCCTCCACTTTACTGTCCCATTTATTAATATATTAGCAGGAGGGGTTTTAATAACCAAGGTCTTTCTAGTGATGATGGAAAACAATGGACAGTAATGTGATTTTTCGTAACTTGGGAAAAAGAAATCAGCTACATTTGGATTAAATCTAAGTGTAGTGTATTGAGGAGAATGGACACTGCCAAACATCTGGCAGAATAACACTTCAGCCAGATGATTGCATAAGGACTGCCTTAATTGTCCATGGCTCTTTTAGCATATGAGTGGCTTAAGTGGCTGAGTCCTTTACAATAGGGACAGACAATAGGCGCAGCAGCAGATTTAAAGACCAGCTGGCCTAATGAAGCCAGTTAGAACACATTCTGGGGGTAGCTCCAGATCAGTTTCTCTCTTTTGAGCTTTTCTTCCTCAAATTTCTCATAGCATTTTGCTCAGATCTTTCACACACACACACACACTCTCTCTCTCTCTCTCTCTCTCTCTCTCTCTCTCTCTCTCTCTCTCTCTCACTCACACATACTCTCTCTGGGTGTCTCTGTCTCTCTCTACAATTCCTTGAAAGAAGGGCCTGGGTTGTTGCCCAGAGCAGTGATTTGCTAAAAAGCAGATGCTTAATATGGCCTGGTAGAAATGAATTCCTAACTATCATATTTGCTCCTTCTCTCTCTAGGCTAACCCCATCAGAACCAGAGGGGGCTGGATTTCCTTAGGAGCAGGCCATCAGGGAGGAGAGGGGATGCATTCGCCACTGCCCTTCTCAAGCTGTGCCTAGAGCCAGGGGATCAGTCAGGGGGTCTCTATTTTTAGGTCCATAGCACTGCTAATCAGTTGTCAAGCAACTACTGGCGAGCTCATTAATTTCCTGACTGTAAAGGGTAACTCAGGCTTTGAGTGAGTCACCAAATGATATTTTTAGTCACCTATATTGACTGAGTAACCTGTTATTTCTCATGTCTGGCTTAATATGCAAGGCTTTACCTCAGAAGTTCAAGGATTAAGACAAAGGGTAGAAGTTCCCAATAGAGCTAAAAACCAATGGTGCCATTAAATTCTATGTCTTGCAAAATGCAAATTTTTTAGGCTACATTATATAACATACATAACATTATATCACATGGCAGCAGAATGGAAAAGGCGCTGGATCTCAGGTCAAAGGATCTGGTTTCAAAGCCTCACTCTGATGGTCACTCCCTGTGTGATTTCGAGAAGTCATTCAACTTTTCTGGGCCTCAGTTTCCTCCACTGTTACATGAAGGGTTTGGACGAGATGGCCTCTGAAGTCCCCTCCACCTTCAGCTAGATGATTTTACGACCTAGGCTTGAATTCTCTTGCAGCCGCATATTATCTCTGTGACAATGGGTGAGTAACAGTCTCTTGGGGACTCAGTTTCCCAATATGTATAATGAAGGGGTTGGACTGGATGATGTGTAGGGCTCCTTCTAGTTCTAAATTTTTGATTCTCTGATAGAGCTGAACGGATGGTTGACTGGGGAGAAAAAAATGGAATATATGTCATAAGAACTCTATTGGAAACTAGAAGTGATGAATGAGGTTTAGAACGCACTTGCTATTAAAAATTTACAAGGAGAGTCCTCTACGCTCATAAGGAATTTAAAATGCATTTCTTTGGGGTGAGTGATTTCCTAGTCAGCTCCTTCCCTACGTAATGGGCACACAATAAATATTTGTTGAATGAACGGATGGATGGATGGATGGATGAATGAAAGGATTACCTTGGTGAAAAGAATACTGACTTAGGATGATTCTGTTTTGGGAATGCCAGTCTGTTCTCTCAGGGAAGGAATTAGGATCTTTAGTATTTGATGGTTCTGGCTGATCTGGCTGGATCCTCATACTCTATTGGGAAAGCACCTCTTTTTATAGCCCAGGGATTCTTAATTTTTTGTGTGTCATGGACTACTTGGGCAGTCTGCTGAAACCAATGCTCCCTTTCTCAGAATCAACAAATAAAATGAAATACATAGGATTGCAAAGGAAATAAATTATGTCAAAATATAGTTATCCAAATTAAAAAAAAAAAACAACCAACAAACCAAGTTTACAGACTCCACGTAAAACACCCCTGTTCATTGTGGGTGTTGCTGCACTTAAGTTCATCTGTATGGGTTGGGCTGTGTGGCTTTTTAGTTCACTCACAGTGCCAAAAAAGGGGTCCTATAATGCAAGCATCATTCAACAGCTGTCAAATTATGAAGAAGAATTTCATCACACAGGAACCTGTTGGCCTAGCACTTTAAAAGGCTCCATTACAATGAAATTCCTTGAAAAGTATACTGCCACATGTTGGCACAGTCTTGGGCAGGGAATATCATAATTAAGAAAGCAATAGCATCTTAATTCTGAACATTTAATATTAGAATTCTTAACACATCCTCAGCACTTTTCATTTTTAAAGCATTTTCCCAATAGGAGTTAATGTATTCATATAATGCACATACCTATTAATAGACCTAGTCTGCAGAGTGAACAATGTAAGGCAGGGACTTTAAGTGACTTGCCAAAAGGGGATATTAGACCTGGGATTAGAAACTGGTACTTGTAGGTTCATAATATGGTGCTGAGAATGTGAGGCCTTACTGGCAATCAATATCACCACATTGCTTTACATCTCCATAAAAGGAACGTGGAGGAGATCACCTTTTACCAAGGTATAAGCAATTCTATGAGATCAGAAGAGACGGAAAAGAAAAAAAAAAGAGACTTACACCATGCTTAACAGTTTTTGCGGCATGGGCAGCTTTCTTTTTTGCATCATAATGAGTAAGAATGTCAATAATAGCCATAAAATAGACCTCTTTCCTAGGTGCATCTGAAAAAGAATGACAACAAAATGGTAGCAAGAACTATTATCACGTGAGCTTTAAGCAATATCCCTTCCATAGTACAGAGCAGGCAATGAAGAGCAGAGCTTCTCATAAAAGAGCAGAATTTTTCAGGGGGAAAATGGCAGGAAAAAAAGATTGGTTGAGAGGAACAGACAGTAAAGTGGCACATAAAGCATCTTAACAGAATAGGAACATCGGAAGGGATCAGAAAACAGAGGTTCTAGCCTTTAAAAAAAAGTTTAAACTACCACTATAAATAATGTATATATTTTTAATTTCCAAAAATACACATGTGTACACATACATGTATGTGTATATGTGCTTGCATAAACATGTACTTGTACACACACATGTGTGTACATTTATAGCCTAAGAAGAAGTCCAAATTCCCAAAACTGTCCCAAATGCCTAATACTGTCTCTAAATAAACTACATCAGTGATAAAAATTTAAAGTCTCTCAAATAAGTGTTGAGTAGTTATGCTTTTTAGAATCTGCATACCATCAAGGGATTCATTCTAGTTTATCAACAATCTCACAGAAATAATATTATAAAAGAGGAGACAAGGGAACCAGCCTAGATGATGCCTATTTTCAATTCATCGTCTCAAATGAAATTGTTTCACTAATGAACAAAAGGAGTATTTGGCCACACACAGTTTTCTGTTACTAAAGCAACTTGACAAACAGAATCAAAACAAAGCCAACTTCCTTTGATATGTCCGTTTGGATGTGGTTTTTACAACAATTTGAGCAAAAGAAGACACTTTACTTTTGCCGCACTTCGCAAAAAACTTCTGATTTGTTTCGTGTAATTTAAGTGAAGTTAAAATGATAATTTTTCAAAAAATAAATGAATCAAGCTAGATCACGATTTTATATTTTATCTGAAAGACTCCTAGAAGAGATCCCACTCAGGCACCATTGTAACGACCAATAATATGCTATGGACAAGAATCACACAGGATAGGAAGGAATGAATGGAGCACAATCTGCATTGTGGGAGGGAAAAACCCACAGCCAGTGAGAGCACAGATCCATTTGTGTATGTAATGTTAGATATATTGCCTCTGAGGTAGTAAACAGAATCATCTTAGTAACAGTTGGCAAACTTATCAAGCTTTCGAGATTGGGAAGTAAGGAAGATCACAGTCAGCTGGAAAAGCTGGAATTAGCCAAGATGGAATCCACCAATATGCTGGATTCATTACCACTATCCTAAAGAAAAGTGCATTGGGATCCTATAAAAAAAATCACCTAAAATATGGACATTTGCCACAACAGAGTCTTTCAACTCTTTCAATACTCATATGAAGGAAAGAGAATCTGCTACTAAGTTATGCATAGCAGCCTTGGGTCTTCCAAGGAGAAAAGTTCTCATCAGAACTGACTACATCCTCATTGTCTGTGGGATAAGGTGGGAAGCATCCTAGAATCCCATGGTACTGGCAGCATAAATCTGCCCAATAAGCAAGCTGTGGTATCATTCTATTTCCAGATTTCACAATATCCAAAAAATTCAACCTGTTAAATTAAAAAATCTGGGATTATAGATACTCTCAGCATTCCCATGAACTGAAATCACCTTGTTCAGATCTCTGAAGAATATGATAAAGTGTGTAATTCATATTTGTTTAGTCAATTTCTGGATTTTTTTTAGATTACCATGCAAAAATCACATTTCATATGCAAAGAAACAAATAGTTTTAGGAACTCAGCTTACTTTCATGGCATTTTATCCCATAGACATCGATGTTTGGATCAAATTCCCCAGGAGCCAAAGGCGGTGAGCTGTTGAGTGTATTTCCTGGACTGTCTGGAGGAGTTCCAATAGGGTGGGTCCCATCGCTTTCCCCTTCCTCTTCACCATCATTTTCCTCACACTCTACCTCTTCCTGTTCTGCTCTCTCAACATCATGGATTCCAACCAGCAAGCTATAGTCCATGAGCTTGAGCTGGGCAAGAAACTAGAAGGAGTGAAAGGCGATGTTACGCCATTGTGAGTTACCCAAGTATGAACAAAAAGGGCTTTTAAAAACTTAAAAAATCAAGACTGAAAAACAAAACAAAACAAAACCCAATAGCTGAGGAAAAACTACTTTAAAGAGGGTGGGAGTAGGTGAGAATACAGCAGTTCCTGAGGCAAAATGAGTGTTTCCCTAGAAGGTGGTGAGTAGCCTCTGAACATGTTTTGATTTATGAGAGCTCTTAGCTTCTGAGGTTGTCTCACTGGCCAAGAATGTTGCCTCACACTTCCGGCTGGCTCAGAGCTGGTGTTTTTTCCTCCAAAATGAAAACCTGGGCACTGCAATGTATACATTTGTCACATGTAGGCTGGATTACAACAATGCCCAGAAGGCCAGGCTGCCACAGAAGAAACATTAAGAGATGCGATTTTTTCCCCCTTATGAGATTTTTTTCCCCTCCTTCTTCTTAGTGAAGAATTACTAATGGCAACTGAACTTGGACCTCCCAAGTAGCTTGGGCCAGGAGTCTCTTGATATGGCTTGCACCATTTACACTTGAAACTACTTTTAATCGCAATCGCAAACCCCAGTGAGGACAGATCCTTATGCTGTTGGTTAAGATCCTCCCCCACATACTCCCTGCAAATAAGTAAAAGCCCAAATGTCCTAAATTATAGTGCAAACATGTGGTTTTAAGCAGTTATTCTGATGGTTTCCCTTCAGATTTGAAAGTGGTTTGCTTCTTCTGAGGACTGCAGCTCTACCATACCCCTTCTTTCCCTCCCAGTCCAATCCTCATCCAGCAATCTGACAAAGGCCAAGTGTGGTGAACGGAGGGAAATGGAAGTGACTTTGGAGAAAGAGATCCAAGTCTGGCCATGTAGTTCCTCACTATTTAATTCATCCGGATTTGCTGGAATTACATTACTTGTTCTGGTAGATGTACTTGGTCTTAGGCATAGGTTGATAATTCTAAAAAATAACACAGAACAACGAAGGTACAGCTGCCTACCTGCTGGTTGAAGGTGAACATCTAGGCTACATCACTCAAGCCTCTGTTCTATCCTCTGGTGGCTGGCTGCTTACGGGTTCCAACTCAGGTTCTGACCATTATGCACATGGCCCTACACGGGACTTGACCCAGACCTTGAAGAACTGACTGTTCACCCCATTAGGCTGACACACAATAGCTGACTGTCCTCAGGTTTCTACTGTTAGAAGTTGAAAAATAAAATTGACTTTCTTAGTAAAGGTACAGGGATGAGCTTTCAAGGCTTGGGACTCTGGGAGAAAGCTAAGAGGAGAGAAGGAATGAACAGCCTTTTATTTCTTGGGTGTTTTTTGGTTTTTGTATTGTTTTTTTTTTTGGAATTCCCTGAATACTGAGGAAGCTCAGCCTTGGAACTGAAAGCAAGACCCACCTTATAATCTAAAGATGATAAAAGCTAATAATATGAGTTAACATTTATTCAGCGCTGTAAAATTTGCAAAGGGCTTCCATGTGTTATCTCATTTGATCCTCAAAACAACTCTGGGAGGTGGGCGCTGTTATTACCCTCATTTTACAGAGAAGGAAACTAAAAATACAAGAGGTTAAGGCAGGATTTGCCCTCATCTTCCTGACTTCAAGTGAGGTGCTCTAACCACTCCCACCTAACCTAGTAGCCTAACTTAAGAAGGTTAGGAGAGGAACTCAAAGGCCATATCGATTCTCATCTTCTTTCCTCACTCTTAGAAGGGAGAACAGATCCCACAAATTGTTCCCTAGAAACCCTCTCCTCTTCTCTCCTCTCTTAATTCTTATTTTAGCTTCTATTTAATACTTTTGCCCTTCAACCATGAAATCCCACATTATCATTTTAAATGCTTTTGGGAGGAGGGAAAGAAATAGAATACACAAATTTTATAAAAGTGATTAATTGAAACCAAGTGGAAGTCTATTTTTTAACAGATAAAAGCATTTGTCTATTACCAAGAATGAAGAGCATTTAACATGATGACACAGATAAAGCATATTCAAGCAAAGACCACACAAATTTAATTTGTCCGATTTCTTTCTCCTAAGAAGAGGTGAAGTTGGCTTCTCTTCCCTTCATCTTTTCTAGGCTACCATATTAGCAAATTAAGCAGCTGCGTGGTACAGTGGATAAAGTGTTGGATCTGGAGTTAAAAATCTGGCCTTAGACACTTACTAGCTGTGTGACTTAAGTAACTTAACCCTGTTTGCCTCAGTTTCCTCATCTGTAGAATGAGCTGGAGAAGGAAATGGCAAACCAGTATCTCTGCCATGAAAACCCCAAATGGAGGCGTGAAGAGTCAGATGTGACTGAGAATGACTGAACAACAACATTTGCAGAATTACAAGAAGTAACACATTCAGTTCTATATTTATGCTCTGATGACCTCCTTCTCCCTTACCCAATATTTTTACTGGCTGATTTATTTATTCCTAAGATAATAAAATTAGAACTGAGAGGGATCTTGGAGATCACTCAGTACAATCCTCTCATTTCACAAATGAAGAATCTGAGGTTAAGTGATGTGTCCAAGGTCACAGTGAGAAAAAGTAGCAAAGCTAGGATTTGAACCCAGTTTATCTGATTCACTCTTGAATGAAATGGGGGGTGGGGGTGGGAAGGGAAGAGAATAAGTATGTATATACCATCTGCTATGTGTCAGGCAGTGAGGAGACTCAGTGGATAGAAAATTGGCCCTGGAGTCAGGAGGACCTGAATTCAAATACTGCCTCAGACACTTACTAGCTGTGTGACTCTAGGCAAGCCACTTAACCTCATTTGCCTTAATCCACTGGAGAAGCAAATGGCAAATCACCCCAGTATCTTTGCCAAGAAAACCTCACATATACAGCATTGGTATCTATGGTCTACAGGGTCAGGAAGAGTCAGACACAGCTGAACAGCCACATGCCAGGCACTGTGCCAAGCACTCTATAACTAGCATCTCATTTCATTCTCACAACTAGCCTGGAAGGTAGGGGCTACGATGAACCACATTTTACAGATGGGGAAACTAAGGCAGGGCTTAAGTGACTTGCCCAGGGTCACACAGCTGGGAAGTTATCTGAGGTCATATTTGAATTCACATCTTCCTGACTCCAGGCCCAGTGCTCGATCCACTTTGCTACATACCCACCTAGAAATCTTAAGAGCATTTCCCCTGTGGGATCAATTTAGGAATACATATATTTGTGTTGTACTGTGCTGGACTTGGGAGTCAGGTAAACCTGATGCTCGCTGGCTGTGGGAAAGTCAATCTTTCTACATGCCTTAAATCAGACATGTCCATCATTCAGGGAAGTACAACAGAACGAGATTAAAATGTAAATTGGGAAATATTTAACAAAATAAATAAAACACAACAGAACAGAGATAATGTGAACACGTGGCTTTTCTAAGTCAATATGTGGCCCATGGAGATCCTTATGTAGGGTGTAATGGGTCCCACTTCAATTGGGTTTTGATACCACTGCCCAGAGTGACAGGATTCATTCTTGTCCCCACTGATGAAATCATAGGTCCTTCATGGATCTTCTGCACATATCTATGTGGACTGCCTTGTCCAAGATGGAGCAGGCACAGAGACCCAGCTAGATGAAAAATCTGGAGCTGGGTCTAAACAAAGCTAAAATATCCCCCTGAAAAGTAGAAAATTAATTATCATCCTAATCCTCATCATCACTGCCATTTACTTAGTACTTGAAGGTTAACAAAGTGCTTTACATACATTATCTCATTCAATGATTACAACAACCCATGTGAGTAGATCATGCGAGCACTATAATTAACTACACTGATGGAGGCATAATGTCCATAATGAAGGGGAGGTGATAGTGTCTTTGTACTCTGCCATGTTCTGACTATGTCTAAAGTCTTGCCTATTAAGGGAAGGCCATTTTAGAATGGCACAATCTTGAGCAAGCCTAGTGGAAGACCAGATGGAGAGGGGACCTGAAACTATGTCATGTAAGAACTGGTTGAATGAACTATTTACCAGGGACATGATTGCTGCCTCTAGGTATGTGAAGGGCTGTCATGTGGAAAAAGCACTACGCTTGTTTTGCTTGTGGGGATTACACTTGTTTTGCCAGAGGGCAGAACTAAGTGTAAATGAACACAAGGAACACTTAATAACTATTTATTGAAGTTTCAGAGACTAAGATTTCAGATCAATATAACTTTTTATCAACCAAAACTGTCCAAAACCGGGATGGATGAACTTGGTAGGTATGTGCTCTCCAATACTAGAGATCTTCAAATGGCGGCTGCAGGACAGCTGGTTGGGGATGTAGAGGTAGATCCCCTGGCAGAGGGGATTCCTGGTTAGGCTTGAGTTGGGCTAGATAACTTCTTATATTCCTTCCAATTCTATGATGCCTTGATTTTATAATATGATGAGGAATCAGGTTCAGAGAAACTTGCCCAAGATCACACTGCTCATCAGTGGCAGATGAGGAACTTGAACCCAATTATTCCAAGGTTCTTAACCTGGGGTCTGTGAATTTAAGTTTTTAAGGAATGTTTTGATAACTGTTATTTTAATGTAATTGGTTTCCTTGGTAATCCTATCTACTGTAATTTATACATTTAAAAACATTATTCTGAGAAGAGGTCCACAGGTTTTACCAGACTACCCAAGGGGTACAAGATCCCCACCCTCAAAAAGGGTTAAGAACCTTCAGTCTACAGTAAAGGCAGAATCATGAAGTGGAGAGAACACTGGGTTTGAAGACAGAGACCAAATCGGTCCAAATTCTAAATTACTTGTATAATACTGGAGAGATAATTTGACCTCCATGGGCCTCAGTAAACCTGCAAAATGTAAAAGAGCAGGAGACAAGCTGGCTTCTAGCTTTAAATCACAGAACTGCTTTCACCTTGCTATGAACCGCTGAGTCTATACAATGCTAAATAGTGGCACCTCTCTCAAAGTCGCCTTAAAGGGAGAGAGGGCATTTTAGCATCTGCTCTGTCCAGAAGACAATAGCTGCCTGTCTTCTCTCCATCTTAGTTTCCCATCTGTAAAATGGAGGTAATAACAGCGCCTGCTTGCAGGACTGCTGTGAGGGTTAAATGAGATAATATATGCGACATGTTTTGTCAACCACAGAGTTCTAGGTAAATACTGGCTATTACTGTTATTATTACTCATTCCTGGCCCCACCTTGCCTCCAGCCCCTTTCAGGGCAATATGTCTGGGACTGGGCTCAAACAAAGACAGTGGTACCATGGTGGTGGTATGTCCTATGTCTGGACCCCCAACTGGGGACATTTACCACTACCTGGTGCTAGGAACAGAAAAAATCTGTCACTACTTTAGTAACATGTGTCTGGAAGTTTCATTCCCCGCTTTCAGGCCTGTGCTTGGACCACTTCTGGACAGCCTCTTTTGGCAAGAAAATGTAACCTAATTAATAAAAGTGTAGTTACCTCCTAGGCACATCCACTAAACCACTAAAGGAATGAAAAACACTTTTGGTGGAGGAGAAAAAGTAATGGATTTCATGTTAGAAGACCTGGATTCAGATCATGCCATAATCACTTACTACCTATGTAACGTTTCCTTCCCTGTAAAATGAGGGGGTGAAACTGGATGATATTATAATTATTAGTTCTTTGAGGTCCCTTCTGGCTCTTTCTCTGGTGCCCCACGACTCACTTCGGATATCAGCAGGATAGGTAGAAAATCCAGTATTTCCTTGTTCTCAACAGGGTAAAACATGGCATTTTTTCCAATATGGTCATAAGGAAAACAGCAATAAAACATGCCAGTGTAAACATGAGAGCTGTTTTTTACCCAGCATTTGGATAGAAATGATAATAACTCCCATTTACATCTATCACTTTAAGGTTCTGAGAAGGGCTTTCCTTCAAATAATCCTCCCTCGGTCACTCATCGCCTTGGGGCAATCACTTAACCTACCTGGGGCTCAGCCTCCTCCTCTGTCAAATGAGAAGCTTGGTCTAGGTGGCTTCTAGGTTTACTTCCAGCTAGTCCCTATTTACCCTCTAATTCAGGGGTATTTAACCGTTTGGTGTGGTGTGGACCCCTCTGGAGATATCTATGAGCCCAAGAAAAAGTGAGGGAGATAGTGAGACCCTGAGAAATTAATGACTTGTTCAGGGCCACACAGCTAAGAAGTGTCTGAAGCAGGAAGGGATTCGGGGTCTCCTGACTCCAAAGGAGGCTCTAATGTTACAACAAACATCTACATTTAAAACGTTAAACCAAAGGTATAGGAAGAAGAACATAGCCAAGGGGGTTGGTTGGCTTGATAGCTCTTTTCCTGTCAACTTAAAAAAAGAAAGCAAAACCCTTTCTGGATCTCATTAAAATGAATATGCTGTTAGTAAATTGAAGATTTCGGTTAAAACTTTGGTATCCCCAAACCACAGCACATTGAAAGCTTAAGTTTAGGGAGCTTACAAGGGGACAAGGAAGAAAGGCAGGACAAAGGCAGCTTATAAGAGCTGCTGGGAGGCTGATTCGGCCCAGTGGAGCTCTGCTTCTAGCCAGGGATGTCTAATAAAATCTAACTGTTTTTCAGTTGACCCCTTGAAGTAATGGCCTCGACTTTATGGCATCTTTTTGTTTGTTTGTTTTTAAAGACACACTAGTTTGGGGTTGTTGTTTTCTTTCAGAATTTTCTAGTCTCCTTTTCTCCCTCTTCATCTTCTTAACAATTATTTGTCAAGCCTTTCCTTCTTACTATCCCGCCTAGTCCCCATTTACCCTCTGATTCAGGGGTATTTAACCTTCTGATGTGTTGTGGAATCCTTTGGGAATCTGGTGAAGTTTATACATTCTTCAGAATAGGGTTCTCAAATGCATAAAATAAAATACATAGAATTACAAAGGAAACCAGTTTTATTGAAATGTGCTTATTAAAATATGAAAAAAAGCTTAAGGACCCCTACTCTAATTCCTTTTAATCCCAAATCTCTTAGAAGGTCCAGTCCTAAAGATCACAGTTGAACCCCAGAAGGGCCTATTTGAGGAGACTGTTGCCAAGGTCATGAGCAGAGAAGTACAAGGCAGGAGAGCAGCTGAAGGGTTACCTTTTAGAAGAGACTTAATTTGAAAGTTTATTTACTGATTTATAATATGTTGCTTAGTGCTGCCTTCCTGGAAGCACATCTGGGGTCTGGAATGAAAGTGGCAATCAATCTGATTGAGATTTGCTAAAAATTAAAATAATCATCCTTTAGAAAATTTACCTGAAAAAATGAGATTCGACTGTGACCTCCTCAGCCCCTCCAATACCTGAGTCTTTCCTACACAGGTCCACCCACTCCAGTTTTCACTGTGCAGTTTCTCCTTTTATACTACAGGTTTTTGTTTTTTTTTTTAAATTTAATGTCTAGGCTTTCTTCATTTGCTTTTTAAAGGCTGTCTAATTACACATTTAGCACAGAGCCTTGTACATAGTGGATATTTAATACATACCTAATACATGTTAGTATAATTTATTTACTCTTAAAATGGAGTAAAAGTTATCATTGAGCTAATTTCAAATATTATTACTTTTTACCTGACTGTTATATCTTTTTCTAGGGCAGAGATTCTTAACCTTTTCTGAGTCATGGATCACTTTGGAAACAGTCTGGTAAAGCCTATGGACTCCTTCTAAGAAAAATGCTTTTAACAGTACAAAATAAAATATAGAGGATTACAAAGGAAACTAAATTTTAGTGAAATATAGTATGTATGTATGTATGTATGTATATTTTAAAGTTCATGGCCCCTAGTATAAGAACTCCTCCTTCTTATATGAACCTTCACTTCTGACCCCTCATTATCAGGACTGAATGACAGACTCTTTCACTCTAATTGTCTGCATACAAATTTAATGTTTCTGCCCTATGAATTTCAAAACCCAGTAGATGCTTTGTCCTTTAGGATGTTTTTGATGGAACTCTTTATAAACCTGGCCTTAATTTTTTAACAATAATATAGTAGTCATATTTTGTATTAAAAATACCCAACTCAACCAACCAAATACAGAGCTAGATCCTGTTGAAAGTATCAAAAGATACTCATGAAATTAAACTACAAATTTATTCTAACAGAGGGGATGAACAGCATTAGAGAAAAAGCACTGGTCTTGTCAGAAGTCTTGGGTTTCAATCCTTATTCTGATATTTGCTAGCCCAGTGACCTTGGTCAAGTCCTTGTCTCTCTGGGCTTCAGTTTCCTTAATCTGTAAAATGGGGATAATACCTACACTCATTTATCTCGTGGGGTTTTGCCTAGGATCAAAAGAGATGATGGATGTAAAGTACTTTGTAAGCCTTAAAGTTCTTTATAAATACAAAAGGATATTATTGTTACTATCTTTGTTACTGTTGTTGGTACAATTTCATTTGGCAAGAAACTCATGTGGGAGATCCAGAAATTTGCCATTAAACCCAACCAAAAAAAGATCACTTTATCCCCAAAGTTCTTAGTTTTCTGCTGATTATGGCAATATAATGAGATAACGTATGTGAAACTTTTTTATTAAACAATAAATGGCATATGACTAATAGGTTATTTGTACAGAGCTTTTAAGGTTTTCAAAGCACTTGATCCTCACAATCTTGTGAGTAGAAGGTATTATTAACCCGCATTTTACAGATAAGGAAACTGAAGGCAAGGGAGGTTATGTCCAGAGGATAAAGCTAAACTGGTCAATGTTGGAAGTGGTCTTTGAATCAGGCCTTCCTGGCTCTCGGCCCATTCTGCCCTTTGTCTACCATGCCTTGCTGCCTCTCTTAGGGAAAGTTGGTCATCATAGTGGAACACAAGTATTTGAAAATGACACATAATCGGATAGACATAGTTGATAATAAGCCATTGAAAACATGAAGATTGATTTCCACTAAAGAGAGGCTGAGAAAACATATAGCACTGAGTTTTTTAAGTAAACACATTTGCCCTTTGCCAATAACTGACAACTAAAAGTCTTTAGCAGCAAGGTGGCCCAGTGGGGAGAGAGCACTGGGCCTGGAGAAAGGAAGACCCGAGGTCTAATTCTACCTCAGTCACTTAGCTCAGTGACCCTGAACTAGTCGTCGGTTAACCTCTTTGGCCTCTGTGAAATGGGGATAATAATAGCGCTTATAATAACAGCACTTCCCAGGGTTGTTCTGAGGATCCAATGAGATCATGTTTGTAAAGCACTTTGTAAACCTTAAAGTGCTATATACATGTTAGCTAATATTATTCAACAAAATTCATCCAAAGTAACTATTCAAACTATTTCAAGGATATAAACAAAATAACATGAAAAATAATTATGCTCTAAGTGTATTTATAAACCTCTATTAATCAATACTTATGAAATTATTAATCATTCAATACTTATGAAATGACCATCTCTATATGGATATATTATGAGGTGCTGGGATGATAGGGAGGTAATTGGGAGAAAGCAAATAACTCTTTGCCTCAGTGTCCTTTTCTGTAAAATGAGTTAGAGAAGGAAAAGGCCAATCATTCCAGTATCTTTGCTGAGAAAACCCCAAATGTGGTCACGAAGAGTTGGATACACTGAACAACAACAAATACCAGGCACTGCTCCTGGCTTTGTGGAGTTTAAAGTCTAATATACCAAGGCCTTGTGCCTTTCCAAGTGAATCGCTTGACTTTTTCTTTAGGGCTTAAAAGAATCGGGCTTTATTATTTCTTGGTTTGTTTGCTTAGAGGAGGTGTGTGTATATGTATACACATATGAAGATATGTATGCATATAGACATACACACATACATATACATATGTGTGTGCATATAACTATCTCTCTGTCTTAAGAAATGGAATGTAAGCTACCTACCTCTTAGACCTTCAAAAGCAGAGCCTAATTTAGACTTACCTACCTCTAAGTACAACTATGCTTTCTGGTCTAAGAAAGATTATTTCAGAACCAAAGATTATTCCAAAAAGTTGTTTAATAAGAGAATATGTAAACTCAGCTGAGGACAACTTGGCATAATGATCATCTCAATTGGAACTCTCTCTGAATTATCTTGGAACACATCAAAATAGAAGAAAATGCATGCTCTGAACAATGTCCCAGTTTACTTCTTAAATATTTTCCACCTGTTTTTCAAAAGGGAGTAGAAAAGAGAAGCTACGATATCCACCACCTCCCCAACCAACAAAATGATACAGAAGTAAACAAAACACTTCTGAGTTTTCTTGAAAATAAGGAAGGTTTTGAAAGAGGATTCTTCAAATATGTATTAATTGCCAGATGTAGTAGGGACGTGTCGGGAGTAGGGCTAAAGAAGAGAAAAGGTCAGAGGGAAAAAAAAGCAAACCAAAAACCAAAAAACTAACCCCAACTCTCTTTGGAAAGAGGTTTCTGCCTTAACACAGACATTTTCTCTCTCAGTTCGGCAGTCTGAAGGTTTGCCATGTCTACTAAGCACTCAAATAAAAGCAGACAGAAAGAAAAAAGACCCCATTTTGATATGCTGCTTCCTTCTTGGCCTCCCTTTTCCCTGCTTTCCAAAATGTCCTTTGTTTTCCTCTGCAGATTTCTCTCAGGCAGCTCACATGGACTCACATGAAAAATGTACTTGAGGCTGGCCTGGACCATTTGAGGAACTGAGTATATTGGAATTAAGGGAACAGAATATATACCAAGGCCATTTAAATGCCAAATTTACAGTACTTGGCTGAGCAAACAAAACAAAACAAAGGCAGAATTGATTCAAAGAAGTAGCCAATCATTTCCTTTTGAAACAATTGTTTGACTGAACTCAATTTCCCTTATTCAACCACACACACTGGTTTCTGTGAGTACAGCTAGCCTGACTTACCCTCAATACGGGGATTCATAATCTGGGTTCTGTGAACTTCAATGTTTTTCACTAACTGTAGTTCAATAAAATCGGTTTCCTTTATATTTGTATGTACTTTATTTTGTGTGTTTAAAAACATTATTCCAGTAAAGTAACCGCAGCCTTCATCAGATTGCCTACCCTGACTTACTAGGTGGCCATGCTCCTAAAATAATAAATAATATATAGGCAAATGAGGGTAGAGAATAGTGCCCTGATAAATCTCCTTAACTTAGAAAAGGCAATTTATAGGATCTTGGATCCAGAGCTTAGAAGCCCTCTGGTTTAACATTTTCATTTTACAGATGAGAAAACTGAGACCAAAGTAGATGCTGAAGTCATGCAGGTACTAAGTGTCAGAGGGGAGATTTGAACCCAGGTCCTCTGATGCTATTAGTTTCTAACTGTTGTTGGTTATCTAATTTCAAGAGCACAAAAGCAGCAGCACATTTCATTTTCCATGAAGTTGCAAAACATACAGTTCTGGTAAAGGTTTAGTCAGACTTTTGTCCCAGAGAGTTAAAAAGATCTTTCAGAGTTCAGCAATGTTCCTGCAAATAAAATTAAGCCACCTACAAGGCTGATTCCTCTTACCTCCACATCCTTTTTAAGTTTCTCAAGAAACATCTTTTTGTTGTTGTCATCGATATATATTTTTTGGCCATCGTTGATGAAATCATTGTCCTTTAAAGTTGGCAGTTCTTTGGCCTAAGACAAAGAAGCAAAAATATGGGTCAGGGGCTTTTAAAAAAAAATGCATTCCTCCTTGATTCGATTCCACAGAAAAATTAAGCTTATCCTGCTAACAGCAGAACACAAAGGTAGCAAAGTGTCTTGGAGACCGCAAGGGGGCACCAGTGAGCTACAAGGACTGGAAGTATAACCTCTTGGAATGGAGGACGGGCCCCACTACATAATGAACATCATGGAAATATTCCCTCCTCTTTGTTAACTTTTTCATAGAAATGGAGCTGATTGTTGTCCTAGGTTCCTTTCCAGTTGCCAGGGTAGCCTTCTAGCTGGAGGACCGCGAGGACATCTGGAATCATCACATTTTCTTATTGGCACCGAAGCAGCGCCCCAGAAATGTTCTATTACCTCACTCCCTTCTCGCTGGGTACATCTCACAAACATGTTTCTATGTGCAAGAAATGAGTAACAGCTACAACAAACTCATCCACGAGCATTACTGCCTGGTGCCAAAAATCAGCTGCCTGAGTCAGAGCCAACATGCACAGTTTGGGATGATTTATACAACTCTTACAGGTCTTGGTAGAACTCACCCAGAAGGCAATTTTAATTCGATTTGGACAGTGTTCGAGAAAACGGCATCTTTTGAAAGATGGAAACATTTCAAGATGGCAGAAGTCCAGCCCCACAAATAAATAAGGGATTCAGAATGCAATTCGATTCCACTCAAGCAAACTAATGCATGGCTAAGGATGACTGTCATAACCTGCTTGGAAAAGTGAGGCTAACGGTGAGTAGAATAATTAATGATGAGCACATGCACATATATGAAAGCATTGTGCAACAGTCCTATCTTTTAAAACACCTGTTTGGAGTATTCCATTTCACTGAATGTAACAAGCATTCCAGGGGAGTGAAACAGCAAAATAAATAAATAAATTAAAATTCAAACAACTTAGCTGGCCATCGCCTGTTCCCTTTAGTTGGAAGGAATCCAACTCAGTACACTGTCGGTGACCTTGGATAGTATTGTTAAGGAACCCTTGAACATTGTTCTTTTTTCAGACACATAAATTGAAGGAAAACAATTGCTCCTGAAAAGATTTCCTTCTCCAAGAAAGTGACATCAAATTTAAAAATAAATAAATAAAAACACTTAAAGGGACAAAAGAAAACTCACTGGATGGATTCACTAAATCATTTCCCTAAATCCTGGGCTGCTAATTAAAAAAAATACACTTCTGACTTTTGGTAAACCCTACTAATTGGGTTTAAATTTACTGAGGAGAAAAGTCTGAAATGGTATTATATTCTTGATTATATTAAAGATCTTGCCAAAATAATTATCCTTGCAAAGCCAGGGACATTCAAAGATGGACAACAGGGAGATTTTGATGAAAAAAAAAACCCAACATAGACCTGCTTCTGCAACACATTTATGCAGTGTCAGAGACACAGCAAAGAAAGAGAAATGGGGAGATACTGGAAGCACAGAGCGTGAAGGTGGGCCAGGCCAACTTAACCTCTAAAATTTGGCCATGAATACTTGTAAAACTATGTAGAGAAGATAAACATAATTTAAACAGTCAGAGAATGACTAAGCTCACAGTGGTTAAGAGCCAAGTTTACAAAAAAAATGAATTTTGTGGTTTTTTTTTTTTTAAAGAACTGCAAACAGTGAATGATTCACCTTTAGTTTTTCAGTTTCCTCCTCCATAAAGTACTTGAACAAGAAAACTCCCTCCCTGGTCTAAATCAACAGTGAAGATTTACAATGAATGGAGTGCAGCATTTGAAATTTAAGGAAAGCAACCAGAGAGGATCCAAAAGATGACAAACAAAAAATTAAAAATGAGAATAAACTCATTAGAAAGCCCACAAGCTATGTTTACAAACACATGGCCACTCAGAAAGAGGAATGAAGTGAGGTCATTCTTAGTCCAGATAATTTAGACACTTTTGTTCAAGTGATTCTTGGGGAAGGGAAGAGGGGGAAAGGGGCAGGTGGGACTTGAATTATTGGGAAAATTGCTGCAATTTTCCCTTTTATGTTGTCTACATAAGAAAATATGCCACTGAGTAGGGAAAGTGGTAGGATCTGGTTTTTGGTCAGCTAAAGAAACCTGGAAATATGAATGCTGGGATGTAGGGAAGACAGACGGCAAGTTACAAATTAGATCTGTGCTTGCAATACAATTAACTCAAATTCATAAAGATTAAACCAATGCCATTTGGGGCGCTAGACCAGCAGAAGTACTTCATGCAAGAGGGAGAAACAACAAACACACATCAAGGAAGACACAAATTATGTACAAAGTAAATACAGGGCAAATTCAGGGTATCCTTAGGCTTCTAAGATTTGGCAGCTAGGTGAGAAACTCTAGGATTAGGAGAACTGAAATGTAACATGCTTACATTTCTTTTTTTTTTGGAGGGGGGAAGGCAAGGCAATTGGGGTTAAGTGATTTGCCCAAGGTCACACAGTTAGTAAGTGTGTCAATGTCTGAGTATAGTTCTATGGAGAAGACAATACTAGAAGAATTGGTGATCTCATCAGTGAGGGCACTCCCTCCATGCCTTAGTAGTTGATCACCATTAATTGCTGGAGCTAGAAATAAACCCACATGGTCATCAGCTTTCTGGTCATAGGCTTCTCCAAACTCAGGTAGACTGGGTCATCATATGAAAGACAGAGAGTTCATTGCCAGGTAGATACTCAAAATCTTTACAACTTGGTAGGACCCAGCAGACCTTGTGATCAACTGGCAAAGCGATTAATAATCCAAGGGCACCTGCGTGCCATGATAAGGCATTAATGTAGGACTTTACTGGAAGAGAAAAAAAAATAGGATCTGGAAAATGGGTTGATCTGTTCCTTGGAAGAGACAAGCAAAAAAGGAGACGAAAACTCTTCTTCCTCTCCCTCCCTCTTGCATGGCATGTGCTATTCCAGGGCCACAGCTCAGGCTGTTGCTTTTTCCCTTCGAGGTTTCAGGAACTTCATGGTGCAGTGGGAAGAACAATGAGTTTGGGGTCAGCAGATCTGGGTTCAAATTCTGATTCTGTCACATTCTACTCTTTGAATCCTTTTGATCTTGGGCAGGCTCAACTTTTCTGGGCCTTGATTTTCTCCCTTTCAGCTCTAAAATCCCATATTTCCTCTATAGGAGAATGAAGGAAGCAACCAAGCATAATTCTTAGTGTATCGGATAAATGCCCCTCGGGGTGTGTACTTTGGCCTAAGCAATATGCTTGGTTGATTCCTTCATCCTGTACTCCACAGACTGTACGTGTCCTGAAGAGAGACCACAGCACTGAAGGAACAAAAAGCATCACCACCAATCCCTGGGCATATTTTCAATTTAATTATGCACATATTAATATTACAAGTGATGAGGAAGGTTGCTTGAATTTAATCATTTGGAGTAAGATTAGATGCTGTGGGAAGCCTTGGGCTCTTTAAGCTAAGGTCTTTCCCAGGTCTCAGTTTGTCTGAGGCAACTCCCATTCCGTGATTGAGGCCAGGTAAGAAATGAGGCAAAGGGTTGAGAGAGATACAGAAACGTTTTCAAGTACCAAAGAAGGCCATTGTTCATAGCATATGGGAAACAGGGAGAATGGGTTTGTGTGATGGAAGGAGTACTGGACTACTAAGTTCAAATCACACCTTCAACACTAACTAGCTGTGTGACTGCGACAGTCATTACAGCCCCCTTAAGCCCTAGTTTCTTTTTCTGTAAACTGTGGTGGTGGCAACAGCACCAACACCAACACCTGTAGTGCTCCTCCTCCATCCTTTCTGCCTGCCTCCTTCCCTTCCCGCCATGTCCAGGGGCTGCCAGAAGGACTGATGAGATATTTATGAGAGGTGTTTTGCAAACTTGGAAGCACTGTATGTCTTGTCATTATTAAACTGAAAACCACATGACACTGTCGATTGTAGCTTAAGGAGAATCGCAGATGCATGTGATGGGAACAGAAGTGAACATAGATGTGGCTTCCTGAGAAAACTGGATATGGGATTCAAACCGTCTCAGGGCCTGAAGAGAACTAATGAGGATGATTTAAAGAGAGGTAAAAATGTTTTCGGGCACAGCCAGACACTGAATGGTTACTTTTCTGAGCTCAAGAGCAGATATAAATTATCCAGAGGACCGGGCTTGGGGTAGAACAGGACACACACACATACACACACACACACACACACACACACACACACACACACTTTCAAAGGAACAGCTGTGAAATTTATTGCTCTCATTTCTGAAATGACCATGCGGCTCTGTGGGCTGAGTCAGCAAAGCAGGGCCTGTAGATGGAAGGCAGTTGCCAAGCGAAAGTCATGGAATCCATTGAGTGGGCTGTTTCCAGAAAAGAGACAGGAGAACCCCACAGTCTGTCTATTCGAAATGGGTGTAAAGTAATAAGATGAAAGAAACTGTGCATTAAAATGTGCCCTTCCTTCCTATATTGAGTATACTAATTATCGTTGTCATTTTACTGCCTATATGCGGAAAAATTACTACCACTGAAATTATTAATAGATTTTAAAAGTGGGAAAAAAGATAACAGATGTGTTTAGTTATAGGAACCAGCTTATTTGGGATTTAAAGAAAATAAAATTTTAAAACTTCAAATTACTATTAGTTGGCATGTATTACCTAAACACCTATTTGCATTGAATTTATGCTGCATGTTTTAAGGTTCAGTTTAGAATAAAGAGAAAGATCAATAGGAAATTATAAAGGGATCCAAATTTGGAGAGGCTAGTGCCTTCAGTAACTTTTGGATAAGCCCCAAATATTTTAAAATAGCATAATTCTCACTATAAAATGAGAATATTCCAATTGCATAAGTGCAAAACAGTTTATCATTGAAAAGCATCAGAAAATCCCAACGTACCAGCATTCTACTAAATTAATAATTGACTTTGTTTTGAATTTTCACTATTTTAATCTTGTGCTGAAGAATGCAAAAGGACTAGTAGGAAAAAAAATCAGTTTGAAAATATATAAGGATGTGCTTGTGACATGCATATAACCCTAGAATGCAAGGCCCAGTTGGCCTGCAGTTGGGAAGGGAACCTAAATGGAAAATGAGCCTCATTCCTGTCACACTCAAGTGTTTAATGCAAACAAGATTTTGCCACCAGAAGGTTTCAATGCAAAGGATAATACATATCATGATGCATTGTGATTAAAGGACTCAGATTTCAGAAAGAAATGAATTTTTGTTCCATGTGTTCACTTGGCAACCCATTTCTGAAAAGTCTCATTGTAAGCCACGATGTCAAAGATCACTGGTTAGTGTCCCTTTGATGGGCTGTTATTGTGACAGATTGAGCTGCATGCACAACATATAAAATATGTGTTAATTATTGTCTGATGTTAGGTATGGCTCATGTTCCCGATCTAAGTGTTTTTCCAAGCTCACGCAAATGAAAATAAACTTATAAAAGAGGATAAATCAAATGTGAAATTGGAATGCAGCCATTCAGAAGACTTGCCAAGAGTCTTTATAAAAATCAGAATCTGCTGCACTTAAAATATAATGTGGAATTATTCACATAATGGAGCACATTTAGGTAACTTATTCTGGACCTGGTACAAAGAGGATCTGATTTAACAGCGTCATACACATAGGGGCTATTGGAAGGCAGTATGGATTGCTAAAGGTTTACAATAATGAGCTCCAAAAAAAAAATCCCAGCCACAAGCCTAATTCATAAAGTGGGAAACTGGCAAAGCAGGAGAAAGTTCATACTGAAGCACTAGGGATAACAGGTGTTTCCCCAAAGAAAATGCTCATGACACCCTCCTTTCACAATAGAAGCAAAGCATGCCTAAACAGGCAAAATGATGACTTGGGCAACAGCCCGACAGTTCACTGATTCATCCTAATTTTCACAAAAGAATAAGTGCATGTCCTTTGTCGACTGGCATCGGGGACCCAGAGCCTCTTAATTCAGGTCTTTCCTAAGTCTCTTCAGGTACAACTATAGAAATAACGTAAACCCCCTCCTAAATGTTGGTTCCAACATGATATCATTGAGAAACACAAAACAGCTGAGAGCTTCCTGTAATCTTACAACTTGCTATAGTTACATCTGGTGGAACTATATGTTAGCTCCTTGTCATCCCTAATTAATCTAACTATGAGGGGCAGTATGGCATGGTAGGCCGATGCTAGGCTTGGAGTCCAGCAGAGCTGGCTTTGACTCCTGCTTCAAACACTTACTCAGAGTGTCACCTTGGGTGAGTTGCTTCATTTACCCCAATAATAAAAATGGGGATAATAATTTATGGGGCTATTGCTGAGATAATGTATGTAAAGTACTTTGCAAAACTTAAAGCACTATAGAAATGTCAGTTATGGGGATTAATGTTTACAATTAATAGCCTTCCATGCCAACACTGTCAGGCTTTTAAGGAGATGACTGCCTCATTCTAAGAGGTAACATCACTGTTTGGGCTCCTGGGATAAGCATTTCTTGGGACAAGTTGAGCTGCAACTAAAACACACAAAATAGGTTCATTATTATCATTTCTGAAGATTTTTTGTTATACTAGTGCACAGAAAGAAAATCTAGGCAACATCATGCCTGATGACTAAGGAAGTCTGCTTCTGTTACTGCCTTACGGATCATGGGTTAATCCTAAATTTGTGAAGGAGAAGAAAAAGAAACGACAATGGTCTGTAACTGCTTGGCCAACTTTTCTAAAAATAATTCTGGCCCTTGGTACCCCGTACTTAAACTTCCTCAATAACTTCTCTATCCTTGCTGTTGCTGGAACAAGTCTGTGAAAGTGGTTAGGCTTTAAACAGCAAAAACAAAAGCCCTCCCACACACACACACCAGTGTCCGAGCCAAGGGGCAGTCTATCCTACTGCACTGGATGCCACTGCCAAGATGCTGGAGACAGCCTGGGGCTGTCCATCTGAATCGGCCTGACTGGCTCACTGGAAGGGTATGATTGGGTAGCAAATTAAATATCAATCAATCAACCAACCTTTATTAAGTGCCTATGATGTAACAAGTGGCTAGTGATAAAGGCCCAGTGTTAATTCAACTAGTCTGGGAGGACACGCCTCTACATTATTAACTGGATTTGTTTTAGGGACAATAAGGAAGAGCTAGCAAAAAGAGATCTATCAGTTATTTAGTTTTGTGAGCTGTAAAGTTACCAAGTGTAAGATACCTCTGGTTGTGTAGTTCTTAATGACAACAGTTTTCCTGTTTAGCAATGGGACCTTACAACAATGCTGGCTAGTTTGATGAATGCTGTTTAGATGCAGTACCATCTGGACACAAAACTAGGAGATACGTCCAACATTCCTTACACTTCACTCCTCATTCTGGCCCCTTGTGTTACATAAGTAAAAATTCTGGAAGTCAGTCTTGAAAATCTGAAAATGGAAGACCATAGAGTTTCCTCTCACCTTCTGATAATTCCTTTGCGTCTACATAGTAAGCACTTAATAAACGCTTGTGGATTAATTGATTATATGTCAACTCTGCCTTGTCTATGAAGTTCACATCATGGGCTAGACTGCTGATAAAGGGCCTTTCCACCCCCCACCCATCCCCCCAATTAATAACAGCCTTCCAGGGATCGTCCTTCAAAAACATGAACTGAATCTTAACAGTCTCAAGCTACTGACAAATATTACTAGTGTGTGTCTCCAACTTAGTGACAGCAAGACAGGCGGGGTTCATGATTCCAATAGAATTTAAACTCCTTGAGGGCAGGGACTTTTTCCACAATTTTTGTCTTCATATCCTCCCTCCCTAGCACAGTGCCCTGTCCATAATACAAGCTTAACTAATCTTTGCTGAATGAATGACTGGGTTAGGCGGGGAATTCTGGGAAGGTTTCTGAGAACTCCGAACAGTGTGATAGGTGCTTTTATTGACCAGCTGGCAAGTTCTGTCTTTGCAGGAATGTAACGCCAGAGAATAAGAAGGGGGGGAGAAAAGGTTTAGGTTGGATTTAGGACTATGAAACTTGACAGTTTCCCTTTAACTAATCATCTACTGACAGGGAAATGTGAAATGCTTTTTAACTGATAGAGAAAGAAAGATCCCAAGGATCCACTGCTGTGCTATTGTGCCCTGGAGGCTGCCATCCTTGTTACCTTGGCTTCAGTGGCAGTCCAAAGAATCAGATTAAGGTAGTAATTAATTATAATTTGTTACAATTTAAGGAGCACAAAAGAAATGCTGAAAACTGGTTTAGGAAAGTGTTGTTAGCTGTAATGCTATTAGCCACTAATTCTCCTGTAACCTTCAGACAGTAATAGGTAAAGTGTCAGAGGCTGTGACAGTCCTTTAATCGCTGGCACAATTTACAATGCATAAGAATTGACGAGGCATTTTTTAAACCTATTCGTAAAGTGTCAACAATGATTATTGCTGATATATGCCAATTTCGGGGCAGCTGGCTTCTTTCAAATGGGTTCTAGGTTGTTGGTTATCCGTTCAAAAGAACTTTCTTAATGCGACCCTAGGGTTTTATTATGGCTTTTATTTTACCTAATAAAATCAGATATTATTTTGAGAAAAGCCACAGTAGAGGGTGAAGAGAAAGCTTGTTTGTCTAAACCCCTGAGAACATGGCTTTTTTTTTTATTTTAAAGCAGCAGGTCAAATCTCCCAGAAATCAAGTGAGTCCAGTTATGTTTTCTTTTTTACTTGCCTGGCTCCCCTGCTGAGCTGCTAGCTGGCTGGCAGCATGCTAAGACTGTCATTTGTAAAAAGAAGTCCGCTCAGCTATAATTACTAATTTGATGTCACATTGGAATGGCAGCACAACTGTGAAAAGATCGACCACCGGGGAGCAACGCATTTCCCTGTCTCATTTAGAGGGGGCTGAACTGCTGGAGCCATGAATGGAAGATGCCCTTCCATTAAAAAGAAAAGAATTAAAAGAATAAAACAAGTCAAAGCAGCTGTCAGAATTTGACAACTGTTAAAAAAAAAACACCCTACACTTGCCTTTTAAAAAAAAATTTAATACAAGACATCTGTACATGCAAGTTCTGATACTTGTTGCCACGAAAGCGATCCCTGCATTGCTGAAATATCATTTCTTTATTTTCATCAGCTTCCCTTTTATTATTATGCTAATGCAAATCACACTAATGACGTGTCAAGTGGAAATGGCTGGGACGGGGCTTGTCTGCACCGGTATCACCAAATATTTGAAATGACAGTTTCAGAACTTGTCATCAACAAGCTAAAAGTACTGGGTCATGAAACAGTTGTAATGATTGGAAAGAAATGAGAAGCAAGAAGGAGAATTCCAAGGACTAATTAAGTCACTGCCACAGAGGCTTGCCATGAAAAATTCATGACAATAAATTCAGTGGAGTCTATGGTGGGACAGTAATTAAAACGGAGCCTGGTTTTCTTGAGGAGGGCTTTATTTTGTTTGTAAGCAGCCTCAAAGCAAAAAGGGAAAAGATGATTCAGATAAACAAATCGAAGTCAGCAACACACATTTTGGTGAGTTTTCTATCTTATTCATGAGGACAGAGAACATGATGATGCTTTAGAGGTCAAGAATACTGATCAGGAGAGAAGAACAGAATAAGGACAGTGTCTCATTAATCTTTGTCTCCCCCTAAACGTAACACTTAACACAAAGTAGGTGCTTCATAAACACACTTGAATGAATGGCTGCTAGATTAACCTGAAAATTAGCATGCAGAAGGAAAGTAAAAGACATTGTCAATCGTTTTCAAATGTAATTTAAAACATAAAGGTTCACATCTCAATATCACTATTAATCATTTAGTATCAAGAATGTTTCAGCTGCTACTTTTAAGTGTTTTGGTCATGCTCGCATTAGTGAAGATATGTTTATTTCAAGATTGCAAACAAATGACTGTATCATTAAAACAATATGGCTTTATTACCAAAGCATGTAGTGCTATATCTTATCAAACTCCATTAATAAAAAAGGAAAAAAAGTTGTATACTTGTGACCTTCAAAACATTTATCCTCTGCCTTTCAAATTTAGAATTTTTGCATGTACAAAGTGACATCCATATTAATGTGTAAAAAAAAATTTTCACTTAGAAAAAAATCAAATTTAGTTTTTTCCTCTCTCACCTACAAACCAGCTGTTTCACCTACACTGTACCAAAACGCTTGTTTACTGTTTAAAAACTCCCAAATTTAGAGTTTTTTTCTAAAACAAGCTTGATTTGATTAACCTTTTCCCTCTGGATGGTTTTTTTTTTTGAGGGGGGGCATCATCATTCTCACTAAACTAATAGTGTTTTTGGTACAAAACATTTTTCCATTTATTTTCAAATTTGTAATGTTTACAACTTTTTAATCAATCATTTCACTATTTTGACTACTTTTTACAAAGTTCTATCAGTGTATTTCCCACTATTTGCAACTAAATCTTAAAAAGGAAAAATCAAGTGAAAGTAAGGTTTTAGCCCTGTCATTACTAATTCTGTGACATATCACTTACCTCTCTCAGTGCACTTCAGTTTCCCAGTATGTAGCTCATGGAGATCTTGTGAGGATCGAATGAGTTCATTTATGCAAATTGCTTTTGAAAACGTTAAATGGCTATATCAATGTTACTACTACTACTATTACTACTACTGCTACTGCTGCTTCTACTACTATTGCTATTATTATCCACGACTCGTGTGAACCTAGAGAAATCATTTAATCTCTACCTGCTTCAGTTTCCCCATGTCTAAAAATGGGGATGATAATAACACCTAAATGAGACTGTATTTGGAAAGCACTTGGCAAATTTGAAAATGATAAATCATGTAGTTTTTATCTACACTACAATATTGGAATAAATGTATTTTCAATAATGCAAGTATGGCCTAACCATTGAAAAACAATAGCTTTTTTACACTGGACAAAATACTATTGAAACCTTTGGTGCTCTGCTTCCTCATCTGTAAAATGTGAGGCTTAACTGCTGAAAAAAAAAACAACCTTCCCCCACCACACAGTAACTAGCAGGTGGTTTCTGACGTTCTCTAAGATTGAGATTTCATTCAAAAAGCTGTCAGCGTCAGAGAGGCTCCAGGTGGAGCATTACAGGCTGTGGGAGACACAAAGTGAGCAGAATAAACCTGGTACTTGCTTTCATGGAGCCTGCAGACTAGTCAGGGAGATAAGACATGTACACAAACAGCCATCGCAAAGGAGTTTCATAAGAAATTACAAGGAGACGTTAGTTTAGAAAGATAGATTAGCTCCGCACTGAAAATAGCCAAAGAGAGATGTCTTGTCTGGCTGCCCTCACTTAGAACAGACTAGCTAAGTTGGCTGCAAAGTGAACTGTTATGGAACTCCATAAAATCCGACATGTTCTCACAAGAGGATGCCAAAATGTCTGGTAAGGAGGGCACTACAATGGAGGCTAGTCCTAGGATATCCTGGCATATACAGTTCAACCAGGATCACATTGGGACAGGAAGGCTAGAAAGAGACTTTGGTTCTTGGCAGACCAAAGATGGAACCCTAGCCTCAATAGCATAACCCCCATCAGCCATTGTTCTTTTGGCTGAGCCTTAGAAGAGGATGGTCAGAATAGGGATCTCCCTTCAGTCCTTGGAAAAATGATGAGAAACAGCAGCCCAACGTAAGAGGTCCTGGAGAGAAGGTTTTGAAGTTTCCAAGCCAAAGAAGGACAGAACGAGAATCTCAAGACCACGTATCTTCTGGCACCTGTACTTTGAAATCTTAAAGTCTACTGCCAGGTCAGCGGTAGTGATTTTAAAGCCTGAAAGGCAGTCCTTTTGATAAATATTGCCACTCCCTGTAAAACTCAGAATACTCTGTTTTAACATGAAAACAAAATGGAAGGAACTTGATGGCAGTACTGGACCTAATTCCTACAAATCTGGGATTTTTCTTGGGAATATCTTAGCAATTATCTTTTACTCTCTATGGAGACAAGGGAACTAATGGGAGAGGGGAAATCCTTTCCTCCAGTGACTTAACGCACTAAGGCATGAGTTCTCTAGATTAAGAATTTTTTAAAGTTTACAATAATAGCATGATGGAGAGAGCTGTAGTCTTCATTATTTCACATGTGAATGGTGCTACATTTGAACACTTGCTGTATTTGTATTTTGGATCAGACTGGTGATTTTATTGGCAAAGAAAACTCTGGGGCCTCTGCTCTGCCACTTTCAATGTTAAGCAAGGGAAGTTAAGTGACTTGCCGGGGGGGCACATAGTAAGAAGAGGCAAGATTTGAACCCTTCTTCTGAACTCTAAGGCTAGCTTTTAATCACACTACTCAGTGCTCCACCTATACCCCTCTCCTATCCAAAGCACACATACGGCATTAGGACTTAAAAAAATCTCCTGACCTAAAAAGTGGTAATTTTATCTTTGGACATCCTGCTTGAGATGAAAATTTTAAACTATGCTGAATGACAAATGTTTGCTCCTTTCTCTCCTCCACTACTCTACGTTGTTCATTTGGTTTTAGCTTTCATATTAATTACCAAGTAAACTCTCTTTCCTCGGCATCTGTTCCCCCTTTCAAAGCAAAGGAGCACCACTCCCTGCGGTCTAAGACATTCCTCTGTTAATAGAACCTAAGAAACCAAAACAAATGGGCCAGAGACAAGCGATGGCAGTTCCAGCTGCGATTTTGAGGGACTTGATAAAGTGTAGAAAAAGGGGAAATGATGCAGACAATCAGGTGTCAATATGGACCCAATTCTTCAGGAGCTGCTAGTCAGGTTGGCATTTTGTCAGAAGGTTGAAAAGTGTTTATGGATCTTAACTGTCCAGGCAGTTCCCCCTGGGAAAAAGGGAGAGGGGGAAAAACTCCACCAATCCTCCTGGATTTCTTATGGGTTTAAAATCAAAATCTTGAGTCAGGAGGGACCTGTAAGCAACATTTGCTCAGAGGAGCATGGGAACCTGTGGGCAATCAAGTTTGTTTCTCTTGGGCATGTCAGCGCTGTCAATATGATTTACGCAAGCAGATTCAAGGGCAAACACACAGTGGCAGAGGCACTCACTGAAATACAATGCCAAAGAGGGGTCCCTACTGGAAAGTCACAGGAATGGTGAATTTAGACTCTAAGATCATGGATGACTGATATTGTTCAAAAGGGATTTATTAAGGAAAACACAACTTTATGCCTAGCATTTGTATGAAGTATTGAAAAGATAGTGCTGCAACATATCCCAAAATGAAAACGGTAGAAAGCAATTAAGTGGCTCAGTGGAGAGAGCTCCAGGTCTGGAGTCAGGAAAACCCGAGTTCAAATCCAGCCTTACTAGCTATGTGACCCTGGGTAAGTCACTTAAAAAAAATCTGTTTGCCTCAGTTTCCTCATTTGTAAAATAGGGATAATAACAGCACCCACTTTCCAGGGATGTCCTTTCCATATTGTCAAATGAGACAGTAATTGTAAAGCTCTTAATACAGTGCCTGGCACACAGTAACTGCTATATAAATGTCAGTGGTTATTATTATTAGGCTATCTAATATCAAATGTTCCAGGAAAAACAAACAAAAGATGTCTGTATCCCTCCAATTTTTTAAACAAACAAAAAGGCATTTATTTTAATGTTACAGAATTATGGAAGATGCAAGTTCGAAGGGTGTTAGAGAACATCAAGTCCAATTTCTTTATTTTACAGAAAAGTGACACCCGGAGAGAAGGGATCTGCCACAGTGGTGTTAAGGCTGGACCTCTGGACATTTGACTCTTCATCACATTGTGCTGGGTTGTGCCTGTCCATGAGGTTCCCAAGTCTAGTGAGGAGGGATTATGCTTTCATCAGCACATTGTATGTTAAATATGAAATCCTGCTCTTCCAACAACCTACAAGTTAATACCAATCTCATTACTCAGTAATGCAGTGATGGAATGAGATGCCAGCTCAGTTCCATAAAATGGTTTTTACTACTGACAGCTGAAGGGGGGAAGAAAAAGTATGATGATGGAAGAGAGAGACAGAGAAGAAAGAAGAGAAAGGGAGAGAAAGAAAAAAAGAAAAAGGAAGGAAGCAAGGCAGGAAGGGAGATAAAGAAGGAAGAAGGGAGAAAGGGAAGAAGGAAGAGGGGCAAAGAAGGAAGGTAGGAAGGAAAGAGATAAAGAGAAAGAGAAGGAAAAGGGGAAGGAAAAAAGAAAGAGAAAGGATAAAGGCTAAGGGAATTGAAGGAAATTGGTCAGATGACCATAATGAACAATTTCACCCGATTTCAGACATACTACCAGGTAGGAACTGGAGGAAAAAAAAAATTTAACATTACTGTACCTTCTCTTTGTCACTGGCTTCTCTAGCCACAGTAGACCCCTGAAAAAGAAAGATTATATGAAAATATGTTCAATGGGAAGCAATGGCCACATTTTAAGACAGGGTAATATTCCCTGATATCATCATAGTAGAAGAAAAATTTTTCCATAGGCCAAGCAAGGCACAGAGGTAATCCAGGGGAAACCTCGGTGTGGGTGAGGCACAGAATGTCCTCACCTACCAATAAGGGCTGAAATCTATTTTGAAGGGGAGGTGCTGGATGAAAGACAGTTCATTGGCCAGTTAAAAGGGCCTGGTGCATACTAACTCCTCTCTGACCTCATGTTGGACCTTGGGCCAGAGGAAAGCCTGAGCTGATGGGCAAGTGTTTTCTGATTCCTGCTGGCTTCTCTTCTCATGCCTTGGACATCTCTGTTTGGTGGGGGCACATGGTATGGTGAAGAGAAGAATGAATTGGGAGTTGGGAAACATGATTTCGAGTCTCGAACAGGCCACTGTCTGTGTGGACTTGAATCATTCACTGAATTCTCTGAGGACCCTGGGTGCTGTGTGTCAGAGGCCCACAGATCCAGAAGGGACGTTGGAGGCCCTTCTCCTTCAAACCCCTTATTCTTTTTTTTTTTTTTTTTAGATTTTTTTTCTTTTTGCAGGGGGGAAGGCAGGGCAATTGGGTTTAAGTGACTTGCCCAAGGTCACACAGCTAGTAAGTGTGTCATGTGTCTGAGGCCAGATTTAAACTCAGGTCCTCCTGACTCCAGGGCTGGTGCTGTACTCACTGAGCCACCTAGCTGCCCCTCAAACCCCTCATTCTAGCGGTGAGGAAGTTGCGGCAGTTAAGGGACTTGCCCCAGGTTGCATAGGTAGTAACATCAGACCAGAGCCAATGCTCTCTGCTCTTCTGGTCTACCCTGTACAACATGCCCCAGGCACAGAAGGTGGTTCTGAGGGATTCTGAATTACTGCCCGAATACTCTGCCATGAGGGGCCGCTAGGTGGCGCCACAGTGCACAGAGCACTGGGCCTGGAGTCAGGAAGACTCATCTCCGCAAGTTCAAATCTGGTCTCAGACACTTATTACCTGCGTGACCCTGGGCAAGTCACTTAACCCTCTTTGCCTCAATTTCCTCATCTGTAAAATGAGCTGGGGAAGG
The DNA here is from genome assembly GCF_011100635.1 of Trichosurus vulpecula. Lineage (NCBI taxonomy): Eukaryota > Metazoa > Chordata > Mammalia > Diprotodontia > Phalangeridae > Trichosurus > Trichosurus vulpecula. The sequence goes on from NC_050577.1 coordinate 62,337,867, forward strand.
AAATGGCAAATCACTCTATTAACCCCAAGTGGGGTCACAAAGAGTCAGATATGACTGGACAACAGCAATACTCTGCCGTGAAGCTTTTCCCTGGTACTCCAGGAGCCACATATGGACCAGTTTTCAGAAAGGCCTGGCATTTGTGGTTGCACACTCAGGTCCGCCACCACCCTCCCTTACGTGGGCTTATCCCTTATCTTCCTCTGATCTTTCTTTCTTTCCAGGTGAGTTAAAAGCATCTGCTAGTTTTTCTTCCTTGTTTCCTTTGGTAAAAGTAACTCAGCCCCTCATTTGCTTTTATTGCAATTGGCACTGATTATGCTTTGTTTCTAAGTGGCTATAGGGCATTAGAAATTCCCGGCTGGAGAAAATTGGCACGCGCTCAGACAACGCTTCCCTTGCTCCCATAAGCCGCCAATAGCCATGAAAATGAAATGATGCGGCCAGGAGGGGTTTGGACCTCTGGTCTATTTCCTGAGGGGCCAAGGGTGAGCTTGAGATTATCGAGGACTGGAGGAAAGAATCTAGGTCATGACAGAGAAAAGGCAGCTAAAGAGAGCAGCGGATAGACTGCTGGAACAGGAAATGGGAAGACTTGAGCTTAAATCCAATCTAGTTTCTTCGACTTAGTTTCCTCATCTGTAAAGTGGAAGTAGTAATAACAGCCATCTCCCAGGGTGGTTTACACATATGTAAAGAGCTTTGTAAACCTTAATGCACTACCTAAATGCTAATTATGATCATAATGATGTCATATCACTTGCTATATACATCCCAGGACAGCTAAGAGGATATCCAACATACTGGGGAGGAGAGTTGATTTCTCACCTTTCTCTTAATTCTAAACTTGTTGCCATGGAAAACTTCATTATTGTTCAAGAAGTTTATCAAGAAGATATCAGAGTGGGAATCCAGTTTGGGCCTCCTTTTTTTTTAAACCTGACCTGTGATTTCCATGAAGATCGGCACACACGCCACATTTTATAGAGAAGCAAATTTAAAACCCACACCACGGACATTTGCCCTTCCACTGGGAACTGCCCGGAGCATTAATAAGTTGAATGACTCGTCAAGTGACACACAGCTTGTCTATTTCAGAGATAGGTCTTAGACTCAGGTCTTCCTGACTACGGACGCTATCTCTCTGTCCACTAACCCACGATGACTTTTCAGACTAATTTTAACGTTCACATAACTACCAGCTACCATTTAAACAGTTGCGCCCACCTGATAAGAAAGGAGTAAAGTGCCTTGTGTTCCATTTCAGATAAGGAAGCTAAGATCCGTCATAATTCACATAAGAGTAGGCTGGAGCAATGTGATTATGAAGCTACCCACGGTCAAGTCTCTAGCCTAGTGATTCTCAGCTTCCTGGGACCGCCGGTCATCTGAAAGAACCATGTAATGGTCCAAGGGCCTGGTGTTTATGCAGGGAAGGAGAGGGAGGAGAGGGGGAAACAAAGACTGCTTGGCAACCAATGCAACTGTTGCAACATCAGGCTGCCTTTCCACATACGCCAAAAATCCAGATGCAATGGTGTAGCACTTCTTTTCCCTTTAGAGATTTCTACATATGTCATGAATGTCTCCTTTTACACTCTAATTCCCAACAACTAATATTTCTAAGCTGAACGTTTTTAATGGGTGCTTTTAACAGCTGAACAAAGCTGATAATGTTAGGCACAGGGAAACATGTTTTATCACAGTCTATATCCCAAGCTATCTAACCAAATGTTTTTGGTTAGATATACCCAGTTTTTGATTCTCACTGAAGCCTCATTTCCAAGAAGCTGCAAATCATGTGCCTGGAAGAGAACTCAGCCAAGTTTTAATGAATGTACAATGCAAAATGATGAAAGGAAACAAGTAAAATTAAAGGTTTCCATCATATGTCTGGGTCATGAAAATGGTGCGAGCTGTGAGAACTCTATCCCATTTAAGAAAACTTTGCCAGAACTAAGTATTTCCAGAAACTAAATAAACAACACAGCTATGCTACCTACAAAAAGGGATGCTGGAATTAGGAATCTTAGTCTTTTTTTAAAATCTATATATAGCAAGAAGCCAGTGAAAATGGACATTAGCTTTCCATCTGTTGTTGTTCAGTTGTGTCTGACTCTTCATGACCCCATTTGGGATTTTCTTGACAAAGATACTGGAGTGGTTTGCCATTTCCTTCTCCAGCTCCTTTTACAGATGAGGAAACCAAGGCAGACAAGATTAAGAGCCTTGCCCTGGTGGTGCCTGGTACACGTCTGAGGCCAGATTTTGAACTCAGGAACGTGAGTCTTTCCTGACTCTCCACCGTACCACCTGGCTTTCCATAGCTAAAAGATTAAGATACAATTAAGCCCCCATTACCTGCCAGCCCTTCACCTTGGTGAAATATTCATTTTTTAAAAATTGAGATGTGGCTTCATTTCCATCTGTTAGCATCTACTCTAATTTAGCGAGCTTCTTTTCCCCACCCAGGCAGCAAGGTAGTAGACAGATAGGTAGGCTGCTGGGCCTGGAGTTAAGAAGATGTGAATTCAAATCCAGCATTAGGCTCTTAATAGTTGTGTGGCCCTTGATAAGTCATTTAAGATTTTCCTGCCTCGGTTTCCTCAACTATAAAATAGGCATAACCATAGCACCTGCCCCCCAGGTTGTTGGGAGGATCAAATGAGGTGGTATGTGTAAAGTGCTCAGTACAGTGTCGGACACACAGTAGGTGCTAAATAAATGCTTGTGGCCTTCCCCTTCAATCAATACTGTCCTTTGTTCACACATGAATAACTGGTAGAAATGTCTTTAGGTAGAGCCCACAAGGATTGGTTATTCTCCTTTTCCTAGACTGGATAGCGTCTTCACTCTGACATAAGCCTCAAATTATCCTGTATCTATCTTGTTTGGACGTGGCTGTTTGAATGTTTTCTCCCCTATTGGACCGTCAGCTTCTTGAGAGCAGGGACTATGTTTTGCCTTTTCCAATACGGAGCACAGTGCTTTGTATATAACAGGTGTTTAACAAATGCTTGCTGATTTATTTTTGATTTTGACAATTTGGACTCAGGAGATGAAGTGACAGAGAATATAACCCCTTTGAGGACAGACAAAGGGTGGTTTTGTCTTTGCATCTCCAGAGATTGGCACTGTGACTTATACATGTGTCTAATGCATACATTCGAGTGTCTAATAAATGTGAAATTGAATAGCAGTGAATGACGACTACCCTTGAATCACAAGATGGTTCTCACCTTTAAATCATATTTCCTATAAACAGATAAACGGTGGCTGAACACATTTCTTGTAACGATCACGTATATTTCCACTCCATCAACATTAAGCCGGTACATCCCCAAAAACTGAGGAAGGAGGGTAACCCCATGGCATTCCACAATGTACTGTTATTGGAGAGAAAGGGGAGAGAGAGAAGAGAAATTATTCAAACAGCAGATATTCATGAAAATCAAAGGTGTAACACCCTTTCATCTGATGTGTATACACAGAAAGACTTCCTTAAGGCTTATTTACAGAAAATAGCTATATTTGTGTTATTGAAAACCAGGTCTAGGTTAAATTTGTGACACACACAACAAGCACATAATAAGCTACACTCCTTTTCACCCAAACAGAGAAGTTTTATCTTAGTGGAAAATGTCCAAACTGCTTTGTAGAGTTACAAATCTTGTACAGAAGACAAGGTAACTACCAAACACATAAATGATGGTGTCCTTTCCATAATTCTTTTAAAGTAATTCCCCTTTACTTGCTTTCTCCATGTACCAACTCTAAACTAGATATTAACTTTAATTGTACCTTATCTACCTACCATGCCACTAAAATGTCCTTTTTAAAAACTGAGCTAAGAGGCTTTCAGTGACACCTGGTTCAATGACTAAAGTAGATGAAATGAAGGTCACTTTGTGGAAAGAGTCTATAACACTCAACATTAAAAAGGCTCACTTCTGGTTCTAGCTTCTGAGCTAGAACTTGGTCAAACTGGGAAAAGTGGCTAACTCTTAGAAATACTGTTGAATAGGCCGGCTCTGGATGTAAAAAGCCAAAGACAGAATTTCTTTGAGGTAGAGGATAGAGGGTAAGACCAGCTCTTAATTCGGCTATCTCTTCCTTCTGCACACTCTAAAGCAGGGGAATGGAATCTCCAGCCTTCTATTTCATTTCATCTAGTCTTTAGGATAAATATCAAGAGATGATTCAAATTATGCAAACAGTTGCCCCCCACACCCCAATAACTAAAATTGTTTTATTGTTAATATCCTAAAAGACCACCAGATACCACTCTATGCAATTAGATCTTTTCTGCTGCAAAGCGAACTGCTACACTCCCTGGAACAGAGAGCTTGGTCGTTGTTTTTTTCCGCCAAATGAAAATGAGGAAAAGACTTCAAGAATAAAGCTGCTTTAAACCTTAGGAACAGCAAATGCTGTCAGTGTTTAGCCACTTAAGAAATCTTTAGTCTTGATTCCTCTTTTCCGCTCTCCACCCATCCCCTAAAATAGAATGACTTTGATCTCTCTCACCCCCTTAGATCTTTAGCAAACATTGAAGCTTTGTCTCGGTTTATCCCTTAAGTGGCCATAATACAGAACTGAATTTTTAACAAATCTGTTATTTATTCAAACTTTTCTTAAAACCCTATTCTGATGCTTCACTGGATTGCTGCATTCTTGAAGGGCATGATGTCAAGCTCTGGTAGATCCTACCATGTGATAAAGGTTTTGAGCAGGATTCTGGTAACAGAGCATACAAAGTACATCATCCAATGATCAGCTCAGCAAGTTCAGAGAGACATCACCAGAAAGTTGACCACAAGGTGATGTGTTTTTTAGGTGATGAGAATTCACAAGGCTCCTCAACTAAGCATGGATAATTTGAGTCTGCATGGCCACAGGAAGTAATGACATGAAAAAAAATCACATATTCTTGAACTAGTGAAGCAAGATGTATTTATTGGACAATCTAATTTATAAATTTATAAAGCAAGCAAGGAGGGCATTTTCTCTTTGTCTCAAAAGAAAAAAGTAAATTAAATTGAATTTTGTTTGATGTGGGCTTTGTTTATTTTTTTCTATTAGTAGAGTCTCTCACTTAAAAAAAAGGTTTCTCATCTCCACCCTAAAGACATAAAGAATGCATTGGTAATAGATATGTATGGGGATCCATTAAAGTAACAATAATTGCAGACTCTCCGCACACACATAAAACTCTTAAAATTGCAAATGTTAGACTTAATTATCTCATGTTTGAAGAAAACATCAAATTTCTAGTTGGGCAGCTCCAATCAGTGTATCCTAAACAATGTGTTATTCATGCTAGAACCAAATTCCCTGATGCTACAGAAAGATTCTTTTTACTGAAATCCATTTTTAAGCACATTCTGTACAACATCCCACAGATTGGACATTCAATGAAGATTAGTTATGGATGATGACAATGGAGAAAACCTCCAAAAATTGCACGAAAAACAGCCAGGCTATTATTTTTTCAGAGAACAGTAACATAACACACTCAAACTTCACTGATTATATATCACAGCTTAAAACGAAACAATATAAAAAATAACTGAGCTGAGTTATGTCCTATGTAAGTCATCAAGTAAGTTATCACACACTGTAACATGTCAAGCAGCTTCATATAGCTGCTTAAATACATCCTGTTCAAATGTGACTGAGTCCTCTCAGATGTCATCACATGTTATTCAAGGAAATGTTCTGCCTGTGCTTTAAGCCCCAGGTGGGGATTTTCATAACATATACACACACACATATCTTCAACACAAATTTCAAAATATACTCCATGGCCACCCACGCCTCTAAGCACCACTGTCAGCTAATGCCTAGAGCCTCCAGGTAATTTAAATATGAGAATTCTGGCCTCTTGAGAGAGAAAAAATGGAAAGGTATATGATTTATATGAAAAAGAAGGCTAAGATTTTTTCTCAGGCTGGTCATAATAAATGCAGAATATTTATGGAAGTAAAAAAGATGACACATATCTGCCATTGGGGGGGAAAAAAGAAAAAGTTGCTACAGTGAAATGATTGTTGAATAATGCCTTTTCCTGTTAGAAAAATTGCTGTTAATGGTGTGGTGAAGTTAAGGTCAACTTAGGGAGTGCTGAAAAGATTTAGTTTATTTTAAACATTCTGGAAGTTGTATTTTTAAGACATTTTCCTACTTCTAAATGATGCTAAAGTACCATACAAATATTGGTAAATTTTATACAAATCTAAAATGATTAATTTATGTGACTTATCATTAAATTACTTTTCCCCCAGCATAGAAAAATTATAATGTAAGGTGTAAAAAGTTAAACTATTCAAAGTACTACTTTGGAATGAGGCAAGGGTTGGGCAGGTGAGTGGTGATGGGGACAATGGGGTTGGGGGAGCGAGAACAGGGTGGGAGAAACATTGCATCTCTAAAAGGGACTTAAAATTCATCCAAATTGGGCAATTAGCTCTAAATTTAATTTGGCTCCTAAACTCTAAAATCCAAAAGTGCATTTGGGCTCATAAAATAGATAAATGGTGACCAACTTTTTCACTATATTATTAAAGAAGTAATTGCTTAGTGAATATGTAGTTTTTAGAATATAAACCTGGAAGCCAAATGAATATTAGGGCACCGAAGGTCACATATTGTCTTAGAAATATTCATCAACAATATTTTCAACACACATTTATTAAGCATCTGGTGTGCAAAGCACTGCACTAGGTACTGAGGATACAAAGATAAGACATAGTCCTTGACTTCAAGGAGATTACAAAAACATGTAAACAAATCATTATAATACAAAGTAAAACACAAGTGCCAAAGAAAGACAGGACCACGGCTGGGTCCAAAAAGATAAAGAATTTCTGTCTAGGGAGCTCGGGGAGGGTATTTGCAGGGCTAGTATTTAAGCTGGTAAGGATTTCAGTGAGGGCAAAGGACAGGCGGGAACTCTAAGTATAAGAATGGGAGAAGCCAAGACATTAAGATAGAAAAACATGAGTCATGTTTATGAGCAATGAGAAGTCCAGTTTGACCACAGCATGGGGTCTGTGAAGGAGAGGAGTCATTAGGGATGGGTATTCTAACACAATTACTTGAGCTTCTAGTTTAGAAAAGGAAGCAAGTCCTTCCTTTTGTCCTTCCTAAATGTCGTCCCTCTTCAAAGACCTAACAACCCTTAATCCTGCCATCCTTTCTCAAGCCATCTTCTTCCACGCTTTCAAATAAATGCTGGCCATTATCGTTTCACTGCCAGGTCCCTGGAAAGAGTCGTGCACTCTTCCTGTTTCCATTTCTTTGGCATGATTTGCTTCTTGACTCCTTACAGTCTGGCTTTCTACTCTACAACTCTAATGGAACCGCTCTCTCCAAAGCTGAGCTGATCCATCCTGGGTCATTTTCTGAATCCTCATCCTTCTTTGTGGCTCCTGCTGACCACCTCCGTCCTCCTAAGTATTTTCTCCTCCCTTGGGTACTGTGACCTTGGTTCTCTGTTGTCTCTCTGGCCAGCCTAGGGAGACCTCAATTTCCTTGGCTGATTCATCATTCATCTCCTAACTCCCAACTGTATGTCCTCTTTTATTCTCTATACTTTCTCTCCTAAGGTGATCTTATCAACTTCCACATGTTCAATTATTTCCACTACATACAGCTATATGTTTCTCTCTCTTTCTCCCCACTGCCGCCCCATTGCAACAGTTCGGCTAATGGCTGCTGTGGGGGTGAAAAACCAACACAAGCCCAACAACAAGAACACTGCAAGCCCAGGTTCACTTAGTTCAGGGGAAAAAGCCAGCACTCTGAACTTCAGGGCAAACACAAACAAATTACAAACATACATTTATGAACAGACCAAATACAATTCATAGTTAGCAAGGAACCATCAACATCTGAGTTCATCTGGGAGCTCAACAAAGCTGGTTCAGAGTCAGGTGCCACTCCTGCTGTGGCTCAGAGCTCCAAAAAGAGAAAGCCAGCCTCTGTGTTTACATATCTTGTTCAGGGTCAATGGTGAGTCACACATGCAACTCACCCACGTGACCTAAAATCATCACAAAAATGCAACTTAAACCCACGTGGTCTAAAAGCCTCTGATGTCACAAACGTGTCACTCAAACCCATGTAAACTAGGCTGTCCCTTGAGGGAAGGAGGCCATCAAGGACTCCGAATTTAATCAAGGAAACAAAGGCCAAACTCTTCAAGGGCACTTGGCTGAATAAATGCTAAGAGCCCATCTTGATTCCCAATACACCCCCTCCCTCCCTCCCCTCTTTCTTCCTCTCTGTCTGTCTCTCTCTCTCTTCCTCCCCCTCTCCCCTCCCCACCTCCACCCCCAGCTTTAATCCTTCTTCGATTTCATGATATCATTTGCCTGCTGGATGTTTCCATCGGGTTACCCTGCTGACAAGTGCCACGTCCCTACGTGAGGCCTTTCCTGATACCCCCAGTTACTAGTCTCCTCTCTCTTCAATAACTTTTGATTTTTTTTAATCTACATATTTTGTCTTCCCACAATAATATAAGTTTGTTGAGGGAAGGAACTGTTAGTTTCATCTTTGCCATTGTATTTCCATTGCAAGACACATGGTAGGTGTTTATGATCCCAACTTCACCATGTCCAAAATGGAATGATCATCATCCCCACCCCCTAAATTTATTCCTCCTTTTGAGGGAATTGTTTCATTTTTGTTTTTGTATTCCCACTGATGGACAAGTTAATATTTATTTAATTGAATCAAATTTAGTTGTGGTGTCTAGAACCGAACATAGTCCTCAGAGTCAGGATCTAAGCAGTACTGATATGATGAGAATACCATTTGCTATCTCCTTGGCAAGCAGACATATCCGCCCCGACACCCAGCCCCGCCTCCCCCCCATACACACACTGTGTTTGCTTGGTAAATCTCAGTGCTACACCGACACAGACACACACATACACACAGTTCCCCATGTAGTATTTGCTTGATAAATTTCACTGCTACCTTGGCTGACTTGGGGTTACTTTGTTAGGCACTATTCCTCTTAGCTGCATTTTAGAGTGCCAGGTCCCATCTGTAGTTTCCCCCTGCCCCCCACCCACGAATTTTTACTAAACTTCATTCTACTTGCTTTTTGTCACTTCCCAAACCTGCCCAAACCCTTCTAAATCCTTATCCCGTATACACAGGTATGCTTCACTTCATGCAATCGATGAGGTCTTGAAAATGTTTATGTCAATAGGTTTGCAGTGCCCTTCTGTAATGTCAAGAACAGCTTCCCAGTTTATTTGTGGCAAAACTTTGAATTTTTGTTTGCTTGATTTCCTTACGGCAAGTCACACTAATACCAAACCTGGGACCCTGTCCAATTTTGTAGCTAAACACCTTAAATCCTTTTTGGTTTACATGGTTTGTAAGATCAAATGATGTCTACCTTCTTCCATATACTTAAACAGAGAAGTAATGGAATGAAATTAAGAATCGACTTATGAATAAACAGTTTCCAGATGTAACAGGAAGAGGTTTAGAAAATGAGTCATAAAATCACATAGTCATAGTATTTAGACATCATAAAGTTCAGAGGTTCTTAAACTTGTTGGGTCATAGGCCCTTCTGGAAGCCACTGTCTGGTGAAGCCTATGGATCCCTTCTCAGAATAATGTTTTTTTTAACTATATAAAATAAAATTGGATTTCAAAGTAAACCAAACATAGTGAAATATAGTTATCAATTTTTTAAAATTCATAAATCTCAGGTTAAGAACCCTGATCTATTAACCTTCCCATTTTACAGATGAGAAAACTGAAGTCATTCCATACTAACTATAACAACTTATATCAGTACAATCCATTATTTTAAAATACCCTAGGCAATTTTATTTTAAATGACTGAGAGAATCAATTAAAAAAAAGTGGCTTCTATGTGCCAGGTATTGTACTACGTGCTATGGATACAAAGAAAGGCAAAGACAGTCCCTGCCTTCAAGGAGTTCACAGTCTAATGGGAGATCTAACACGCAAACAGCTATGTACCAACAAGCTATATACAGGAAAAGCAGGAGATGAGCAACAGATGGAAGGCAGGTGGGATTGAGAAAGGCTTCTTGTAGAAGGTAGGATTTTAGCCCAAAGAGGAAGATGAGGAGGAGAGCATTTTATGCTAAGGGACAGCCAATGAAAATGCCCATGGCATAATGAAAGAGGTGCTGTTGGGCATTCAGTCAGAAAGAGCTATGCTCGAATCTAGCCTTTGACATTTACTGTGTGACCCTTAACCTCTCTATACCTAAAGGCAGCTCCCAAGGTCTTATCTACGAAGTCACAGAAGGTGAAGGGAGGAGGTTCCCAAAGCAGGCTGATAAACATTGATTCAGTCACCTACAGTGGATGCAGCCTCTGAACATGCAAACTAAGGAGACTTCTTCTTCCACTAGCTTAGATTCACTTCTGAATGGCAGCACACAAAAGGACAATACTCATTCCCTTGTGTCACCTCTTGGATTCTGGTCTGAAGGAACAGTGCAAATATTACATCCGCTTTGAGCTAGTGTCCGGACTTGGCTGCAGAGGGATTCTTTACAGTCGGCGGTGAGGACAGAGCCATCCCAAGCATTCCCCAGCTGCTTCTTTCCAAATGAATTCCACGATGGCAGGCGTTGGAAGCAAAGCAGGGCTCTATTAACATCTCAGTTTAAAGACTTAACAGGTGCAGTGACAGAATGCAGTCTAGCAGACTCCTTCCTGGACCCCAGACAAGGCTGCTGGATCATGTTCATTGCTGCTTGGTGGTCCCACAGGAGCCTGGGAAGCAAATGGACCAAATGCACAGGAAAGTCCATCGTCTAGACGAGAACAGGGCCCAGAACTCTGGGTCACAAATCAGCCGTGATAAATCAGTCTCTTTGGAGAGCAAACACAGCATATGGACAATACACAACAGGTTTGGTTTTTTTTTTAAATGAAGGAAAACCATTCAAAAAACCACATTTTTCACAGTATAGGACATTTCCACTCATAGTTCAGTGATTGCTTGTTACTTCTACCCTCCACAGGCTCACTGAATGACCTACGGCCAAGTTCTTCCACTTGGTATGTATGGGCCTCCTTTTCAGGTGGTCACTGATCAACAAGAATTAACAATTTCTTCCATCATTAAAGCCTCTGAGCAGGCTTTGAGTAGGCACTATTTCAAATGGAATTTATCCTTACTTAATTCTCACTACATTTATTATACCTTTAGTCAAATAAATTGGAAATAATTCCTTGGTCTATTTCTATAAATCCCATTTGTCAGTAACATATGATCTGTTTTTGCATCTTACTAGACTACCACACAGTAGTGTGTAGGAAAGTATTTAGATATGGAGCCAGGAGACTTGGATTCAAATCCTAATTCTGTCAATTGTTACTTTCCCTTTCAGAGTCTCAGCTTAATCTATAAAACAAGAAGGTTGGATGGCATGATTTCTATGACTCCCACCAGCTCACAACAATCCCAGGATCCTTTCCCTTGATTCATGTGCCTCTTTCTGTACTATTCTCCAGGATGAGCACCTTAATGTTTGTCTGAAGTAATTGATCCAAATCTCTGAATTTCCAACGGTAACATTTTCTGCATTTTATTCTTTTTCAAACTCATTTGTGATTTCATAATCATCAAGAAAAGCAGATTTTATTTCTTCAGGGGCCTCAGGGGGGAATGTTTTCCCTGGTAGGACACCAAAGCAGCAACAAGTTCTTTGGGTGGAGGGTCGATGCCACAGTTCAATCAATTAATCGATAAACACTTATTAAGTGCCCACTATGTTCCAGGCACTGTGCTAAGTGCAGTTGTTTCAAGTAGATAAACAGCAACGTTTCACGACTTCAGTTTCCTTTTGCTCTTCAGCCCACAGTCATTCAAAAATGACCAACATTACAAACCAATAACTTGCTATTTATGGACTTTCAAAGATTCAAAGCCAAATGAGCTTTAAATTGAGCCCAACTTTAAATGATACACCAAAATATAGAATTATCAATATTTCTCTGTGATATTATGAATGTGGATTTTGGCTAATAGGCAATTACTGTTCTCATGCTTAGTCCATCCAGACTACTGGAGAATCACATCCAGGTAATACTTCCTATGTGTGCTTCATTTGATTTTTTAAAAGATTAAATCACTTTCAGTGTTTAGAATGACTCATTGGCTCTGTGTCTACATATCGCCACCACTACCAATTGCTCCATGTCTATACATAGCCACCACTACCAGTTAAAAAGGGAAAACTTTTAATTGCTGTGACTGACCAGCTCTTCTTTCTCTTCTCCCTCTCCAGCTAACAAACCCACATTGAATTCGCTTGTGCTCAATCAATGAGGTATTTGGCATAATGGAGTCACAGAATACACATGGTCTCTAGTATAAGGCTTAAAAGCACTCAACATTTATCTCAAATATTTCTGAAGCTAATTAAGAGTTATTAGCATACTTAGAAAACTTTTACTCAGCCTGATATTTATAGAACAATTTATTCTTTTTCTTCAGCTTAATGAAATCAGGCTTGAGATACATATTCCCTGTAATTATCAACAAATGCTGGTGCTGGGATAATCATGGGATCATCAATCTAGAGCTGGGGGGGATATTAAAAATCATCTAGTCCAACCCTTTTGTTTTACAGATGAAGAAACTGAGGCTCAAATAAGTTAAGTGATTTGCCCAAGGTGTCAGAGAATGCAAAGTAATAAAGATGGCATCAGAACTCCCAGGTCCTCTGACTCCAAATTCAGAGATCTTTCTACTGTACCAGGCTCCCCTAAAATGCTTATGATTCTCCAAATGAAACTACAGACTAAGCTAATTCTACAAGGCCAAATAAATTCTGATGAGGCCAAATAAACATCTTCATTTTTTTAAAAAAAGGAGTTGATTTGGTTTAAAATAAGGTTTTTAATAAATGCAAATGGCATTTATTTTTTTACAATTAAAATGTAAAATGGAGTTCTGGTATTCTATGGTGTGCATAGATTGTTACTCCTAATAGAATCTTAAAAACAGTCTAAGGAAATGCTTTTAACCAAATTGTATCTATCTTTACCTTGATAGTATTGCATCAGCCATGTAAATTAATCAACAAAGAGCTGCAATGTCTTGTAAGAGTGGCTGAGGTTCATGAGACTTCACATTTTTTTCTTTGACAGGGGAAGGGGGAGTCCACATCTGTAATATCATTCATGGGGAATTCCCAGTGTGGAAACTCCCATAGCTAATGCAGATTGGCACTGTCTTATAACTAACAATATTAAGAGTTGCCTAAGGGCACTGAATGGAAAGAAAGAAGCATTTATTAAGTGCCTGCTGTGTACCAGGTACTGTGCTAAGAACCTGACAAATATCATTTGATCCTCATAATAACCCTGGGAAGTAGGTGCTAGTATTATCCTCCTTTTATAGCTGAGGAAACTGAAGCAGATAGAGGTTAAGTGACTTGCCCATGGTCACACAGCTAGTAAGTGTCTGTGGTCAGATTGGATCTGGGTCTTCCTGACTACAGGCCCAGCATTCTAATCTATGAAAAGTTAAATGATTTGGTCATATGGAGTCACACAGCTAGCACACGTCTGAGGTAGGACTTGAACCGAGAACTTCCTAACTGCAAGGCTGGTCCTCTAATCCCTAAATTGGGCTCCCTCTCACGATTCTGCACTATAAGGAAGAAAACAGTGTAACAACTAGGCTATTCCCCTCCTGTGTCTGTAGCATGACCAAGAGTGATGGTGCTTTACTGATTTGGCTTCCAAAGCTCTTTTCCGCTCTGTAGAGCACTCTCAGTGATTCAGAGAAAAGGCTGTCGGGGAGCTCTTCAGAAGTCAGCTTCTCTCTGCACCAGGCGCTCCTGCTGTCCTCAGGAGAGCTGATGCTGGTAGCTTGCCAAGCAGTCTACGTAAGCCTTTAAGCTTCATGGCAGCACGCTCGCCCAGGTCCTGGGTAAAGGGCAATGCTCTTGAGTTTTCCCTGTCACCAATGGAGTGGAGCAAGGCTGTGTGTTGCTCCCATACTCAATTTTTAGCATGATGTTTTCAGCAATGTCGTTAGATGCCTTCAACAAGGACAAAAATGGCATGAAGGTCAACTACTGAACTGACGGTAAATTATTTAGCTTGAAAAGGCTACAAGCCAAGACTAAAATGGAGGGAGAGTTGATGCATGATATTTTGTTCACAGATGATTACGCACTTAATGCAGCCTCTGAGGCAGATATGCAACAAAGTATGGATCAATTCTCTGCTGCTTGTGCTAATTTTGGCCTAATAGTTAAGACCAAGAGAACACAGGTTCTCCACCACCCAGTACTACACCATCCATACATGGAACCACTGGTTACAGCAAAAGGAGAAATATTGATTGATGTAGATAAGTTCACTTATATTGGCAGTATACTATCCAAGGATTACACATAGATAATGAGGTTGATGCATACATTGACACAGCTAGCTGAGTGTTTGGAAGGCTCTGAAGGAAAGTATGGGAGAGAAGCAGTAGTATTATGCTGCCTACCAAACTGAAGGTATGGTTCAGGCCACACTTAGAGTGGGGGCAGGGCGCTCCCTCTGGTGAAGTAGATAAAGCACCAGACTGAGTCAGAAAGACTTGAGTTCAAATTCTGCCTTTGTCAGGATCCTGTCTACTAGCTGCATGACCATGGACAAATAATTTAACCTGTGAACCTCAGTTTCTTCATATTTAAAGCAGTGTTGATAATACCTGAAATACCTAACTTCCAGGGTGGTTGAAAAAAAAGTATATAAAATACTTTATAAACTTAAATGTGCTACATATAAGGTATCATTATTCTACATAAGCTTATATATTATATGTCAACATAATATTTTTATAATAATAATAAATAGCAAGAATAACAGCATAATGATGTGCTAGGATGGGCCGGTAAAGAAAATTATAGTGTTAACGTTGAGCTATGGAAGAATTCCATAGAAAGTATACATTTAAGTGGGTAAGAGACAGGATCTTTTAGAGGTATCTTTAAAACACAATGGAAGTAGGTAAGGAATTAATGCAAAAAACGGTTCCCAACTAACAATGTTCTTTCTACTACATCACATTCCAGCTTCTTCTGCCCTTTCTTGTTTTTATACAAAAATCTTGTGAAACTGGAATCCATTTTCTGACTGTGATACCTTTGTCCTCGACTGCTTGTAATTCAATTCAGTGAACATCTATTAGATACCAACTACACTGAAGGCATGGTACTAGACTGTGGGGATGAGAAGACCAAACTTAGACAATTTCTGCCCTTAAGAAACTTGAAGAATGTGTGTGTGTGTGTGTGTGTGTGTGTGTGTCTGTCTGTCTGTCTGTCTGAAGCAGAAGGGGTGGAGGTGGAGGTGTGCATGTGCACAGATAAATACAAAGAAAGGCTCAGAGCACTAACAAGTAAGTGTTATGTATATGTGTGTGAGCACATATATAGATATGCACAATGCACAGGGGAAGGAACCAAGGTGTTCATCCAGATGAACTTTAAAGAACTATAAGGATTCTGAGAGGTGAAGATAAAAAGGGAATGCATTCTGGGCATATAAAATAGCTTGTGTAAAAGCAGGGAGTCAAGAGATGGGATGCCAAGTTCAGGAAACTGCTAGCAGTCCATTCTGGGTGGAAACATGGATTCTGTGAAGGGGATTAATATAAAACAAGGCTCAGATGGAGCTAGACTGTAGAATACCTTAAACACTAGACTGAGGAATTTGCATTTTATCCTAGAAGAAATAGGGAACCACTGAGGTGTCCAAGGAAGACTTTTGTCTTGGGAAGAAAATGCTGGCAGTTATATGGAGGATGGACTAGAGAAGTAAGACTGGAAGTGGGGAAACCAATTCAGAGACCTGGGATATAGACTATAAGAAAGGTGATACTAATGAAGGCCATTAAAGGTGAAGACTAATGTGCATTTTTGTTCAAAGAGGCCAATCACTGAAACAAGGGCCCCATATATAACAACATCTCGACAGCATTAGTGTGATGGGGGAAAAACCTAGAAATAAATAGTGTGCCTATCAATTTGGGAAGCGCTAACCAAACTGTTGTGTTTGAAGGTAACAGAACATCATTGTGCTTTAAGAAACAATATACATGAGGAATTGAGAGAAACAGGAAGATTTGTATGGGGTTATGGAGAACAAATAAAACAAATCTCAAAAGCCAGCATAAACACTGACTGCCAGGATGTAGATGGAAATATAACTAAAAGGTGGTTGGATTTGTGATTTCACCAGTTCGGAGAACAGATGAGGTAACATATTTCTCCTTTTGGACGATAGCTGGGGGACATGTACAGATTATAATAATGTTAGTCATACTTAGTTCCTTTGTTGATTATACTTAACTTTCCCCCCTTATTACAGGGAATATTCAATAAAGTAGGGAAGCATACTGTACAATTACTTTGATGTAAAGGGACCAATTTTTAAAAATAAAGTTAAGGAGAGAACAGATGGGAGAGATATTGTCATGACAGAATCAATAAGACTTCACAATTGATTGAGTATGTGGGTCATGGACTTATAAGATTATTGGTTTTGAAGTGGAAGGGATATTAGAGGTAACTGAGTCTAACCTGTTAATTTTACAGCTGAGAAAGCTGAGGCCCAGAGGAGTTAAGTGATTTTCTCAAGGTCAGAAGTGGTAGAGTTGTGATGGGCAGCTAGGGAGTACAGTGGATAGAGCACCAGCTTTGGTGTCAGAGTTCTAATCTGGCCTCTGACGCTTCCTAGCTGTGTGATCCTGGGCAAGTCACTGAACCCTGTTTACCTCAGTTTCCTCATCTGTAAAATGAACTGGAGAAGGAGCAAACCATTCTAAAAGCTTTGCTAAGAAAATCCCAAATGGGGTCCAAAGAATCAGATACAAATGAAATGACATCACCACCACCACCACAGAGTTGTTAAGGATGACTGAAGTCATACACTTGTCTGATTGGAAGGATGGTGATGACCTCAAAAGGAAGAGGGAAGTCTGAAGAAGGAACAACAGGTTTGAGGGTGGAAGAGACTGAGTTTTACTTTGGATATGTTTAATTTGGTATGCCAATGGAACTTCCAGTAGAGATGTTCAATAGACATTTGGTGATGGCATACTAAAGACTGGAAGAGATTAGGACCATCATCTACGGAGATGAGAAATCAATTTCCTTGTCATTACAGTTTTGACAATGATTTGTCTAAGTTAGTTGAATTTTGTGCTCACTCCTTTTGGCATCCAGTGAATTTGGTCAATTTGTACTTTCTCATTTTTGATATACTGATAAACTGGAAAATGTTTTTTTTGCTGTTTCCTGAAATATGCCAGTCAGGGTCTTTTTTTTCTTCACTATATTTTGGAGGCCCAATAATTCTTAAAGTCTTTCCTTGTTCATTCCTTCAGATCTGTCACTTTTGTCTTCAATGCTTCCAAATCTTTTTCCCAGGTAAATGGTTTTCTGGGTTTGTTTTTCTACTTTTTCCTTTTCCTTCTGTGAAGGACCAACTTGGCAAGAATCCCTCCAGTGCCCAGAACTGAGGTTATTTATGGAATCCTAGAATTTAAGAGTTGGAAAGGTCCTTAAAGATTGTCTAATCTCAAACACCTCATTTTACATAGAACAGTAAAAAAAAAAAAAAAGAATAATAGATGACATTTAGATAGGGCTTTGAAGTTTATAAAATACTTTATATGTTGTATCTCACTAGATTCTCAACAACTCTGTAAGGTAGGTTCTACTAGTATGTTATCCTTATTTTACAGATGAGGAATCAAACCAAGGGAGGCTAAATGCCTTGCTGATGATCACAGAGCAAGTAAGCATTGGAGTAAGAATGCAAACTCCAGGTCCCTCTGGACTCCAATCTAGTACTCTTTACACTGCAGAAAGCTATGATTAGTCTAAGTTCACAAACCTTGTAGTATTTGCTGAGTTGGAACCGGAACACAAGTCTTCTGACTCCTAATCCCATGTTCCCTCCATTTTTCCATATTGCCTCACTCATCATACACCTTCTTTACCTCCTGTTCAGCTCAGGCTCTGGGACAGATCTATCTCCCAGGCAGGGGAAGTGAGATGATAAAAGGAACAAGTATGCTTTGTTGCTGGTTTGGCTCGTAGGTTATACCACAATTCTAGTCATTGGTGTCTTACCTTGTTTCTTGTGACCATACACCTGCCCTGTAATGCAGTCCCAGTAACTGAGTGTCTGTCCTGTTTTCTGTGTCCCAGCCCTTGCCTTGGTTCCCTGCCCAGTCCCTGTAACTAGATTCTTACTACCCGCTGTCAGGTCTCCATCTGTTGCTTTCTGTCTGGTTCCCTCTCGCTGAGCTATCCACCTGTCTTCTACTACCTGACCTCCCCGATGCCAAATGGCTGTCTGACTTCCTCATATTGCTTGTACTGATTACCTTCCTCAGGATGGGCCTGCTGAATCTCTGAACTCACAACACATCTGTATCTAGGTTCAAATGCCCTTTTGGTCCTGAATGGGTAGACTGTAAAGGGCATTCAGCACTGCTGGCTGTGCTAATTCCCACTACTATGCAGGGTGTTCCAAAAATCTTAGTATAGCTATAAGCTTTAATAGCTATCGGATAGTTTATAAGTTATCGAAGTTTTACGCTGCGCTAAGACTTTTGGGATACCTCCTATATCAAAGACCTTTTGACATAAGCAGCTGATCTGTTCCCCATTCTAAAAAGGTGACTGAAGGATTTGGCAACAGAATAAAGCTCAGTATAAACTAACCTTTCATTTGACACATCTCAATTTGTTACCTCACTACACTTTGTGGGAGGATCTCTATGGTAAAAATAGAGGTAAGACCTGTGATTTCATTGGTGTAAAGTGTTCTTGTTAAGAAACATTCTCTATCAAGCTAGGTCAGTAACTTTTCTCAAACTTAGTCTTAGAAAATTGTTAGAGCAGAGACAGGTTTAGTGACTTGCCTAGAGTCATATGACCAGTATATCAGAAACTTAAATCCAAGCCTTTCTGGCTCTATATCCACTGTGCTGGGCTGTCCCTACATACTTTGACAAAGTAAATTACAAAGGAAGCCACCAATGATCAGTCTTCAAAGAGTGGTCAAAATGTTCCTTTAACCAAAAATTCTAGAGCAAAAGATCTTTAAAAAAAAATTTTTTTTTTCAGATTGGGAGTTCTTAGCCTGGGGGCCTATGTAATATGTAATATGTAATATCCTATGTAATATCCTTTGTAATTCCATGTATTTTCTTTTATGCATTTAAGGACATTAGTCTGAGAAGAGGTTCATAGGCTTCAACAGATTGCCAAAGGGGTGTATAACATAAAAAGGGTAAGCATCCTTGTACTATAGAAAGGAGAACACAATGATCTTAGTGTAGTTTTAAATCTCAGGAGCTTAAAAATGTGTGTGTGTACACACACACACACACACACATGTGCATGTATACACACATACACACACATTTGTGCATGTGAAGACAGATACACACACACATACACACTCTTCTATGGTTCTGTAATCTCATCAATTCAGTGATGATAATCACAACCACCCACATCTTATTCTATGTGACTCTTCTTTTCCTCTCATAAATTCTTCATGAGGGTAACCTAACATGGTGAGGGCTTTCTTCTTGGCATTGTGTGAATTCCAAAGAAGATTATGGTCTGCCCATTGGCATTCTCCCAATTTTGATGCACGGCCAGTCTAATTCTTTATATATGAAGAAAATACTTTCGATGTATAGGTCTAAGACTTCTGCCCTCTCTCATTTCTCACTCCTAAACCATACTGTCCAATATATTTTTCACTGTCCTCTCTATGATCATCTTTGCATTGACATCCCTAAGTGTTTGATCATACTCTTAAAGTGATTTAATTTGAAAGGGTGTTGCTGAATTCTTCATTGGATTTCTCTACTTCTTAGCCTCTGAAATGGCTGTTGGCATAGAAGCTGCAATTGTCTTCATGGCAGTCTTTTTGCAAAGGCTTAGGACAGAGAGGCACATTTTCAAAACTTTGGTCGCTAGGTGATGACTTCTTTGGCCATGGCAACCCAGGACAGATAGTGATGGCTTTTGGATGAGGGAACTCTTGGATGAGGAAATGCCCTCTACCAATGTAGGGTGATACCTCTGAGGCTCGGGGTCTTAGAGAGCTGCCTTGAGCACTGAATGGTAAAGTTATTTACTCATGGGTCACGCAGCCAGTATGGGTCATAGGCAGTATTTGGACCCAGGTCTTGCTGCGTTCTATGCCCCATTGACTCTCAGGAAACCCATGAAAAAAACAAAAATACAAAGTGCTCCATGGTCCCATGTACTCTTTGGTATTCCATAGTGATGGTGATGGACTGGCTGAAAAGGATCAGAGGTTACCAAGAATTCAAGTTTTTAGTTTACCTGTATATTTAACTCTAGACAATCGAAGCGTGAGGTCTTTTTATCCAATTACCAGTGAATTGTCACACTACTGGAGGACCTGAACTACATTAATATTTATAACAGACCCAGAAGACGAAAGCAGAGTGCAGTTAAATGGAAGGAAAACTAACAGGTTCTCCTTAGGGTACAAAACAAGGGAGTAAGCATTGGTTTCATCAGGCACCCAAAGGAAACAAGGTGTCACATTTCATGGGACACAATCTTTGTGTGTTATAGTGTTCCTATTGACAGAGACAGGGCTTAGGGCCTGGACCTATGATTTTATTGATATAGGGAGTTCCCTGGTAAGGAAACTTCCTGTACCAATTCAGGATAGCACCTTTTCTACGACTTAATAGTCCTAAAGTTGCCTAGATAGGTAATACTCCCTAGTATAGCCTGATACAGATTAAAAAGTAATTGGGAAATGTTTTACAATATAAATACAATAAAACAGATAATATTGTATTGGAAAACGAAGTCAATATACAGTCCACTGGGATATATATATACAGATTAGTGTCCCCCATTTCTATTTAAATTTGACAGGTTAGGCTTTGAGCACTGGATGGTTACATATGTTTTGCCAGAGTTATGTGGTTATGTTGTCCTTCGTGCTTGAAGAAGACCAAAATGACATCACTATTTTGGGGTCGAGGTTTAGTGTGTCTTATTGTGGCTGACTGACATAAGCTCAGAAGACTCAACCACAGGTTGGGCACAAATAGTCCACATGAACATTTGGAGTGGAGATGTCTCTAAATTTGCGCACCTCATGTTTGCCCAAAGTAGCCAAAAGGTGTCAGAAAGGGAACTTGAACCCAAACCTTCCTGGCTCCAAAGCTGGTTCTCTATCCCCTAAACCAGATTGCTTCTTGAGACTTGATTTTATTGAACATAAGCAAAAAGATCGCTCTGGAGAGAACTGCAGTTTACCGGCCAATATCTGTCATAGAAGATGAAGAGGAATGCTATGAAGAATGTAACAATGTATTCAAAACCAAGTTAAAATAATAGTGTGCTACTTAGTAACTTCGATGCTAAGGTGGCTACAGGGAAAGATGTAAAATCAAATAAATCTACCAGCATCTCTATTACAACTTTTCTTTCATCAGTAGCAACATTTGAACCCTAACAAGTTAGTACTTGATGTGCTACGTGAAAAGAAGTAAAATTGGAGCTTAGGAAGATAATATTGAGAAGAACAACTGGAGGAGACCAAGTACATGCTGAGGAAAACTATGCTGAGTCAACAAAACCTTGAAAGCCCTGATTATCAGGGGTTCTTAATCTCTTTTGGTATCATGATCTCCTCTGGCAATCTTAGTGAAGCCTCAGGAACTTTTTTCAGAATAAAATTTTTAAAAGAATAAAGTAAAATAAATAGGATAAAAAAGAAATGAATTACACTGAAATTCAGTTATCAAAATTAAAAAAAAATCCAAAACTCAAATTCCAGGACAAGATCTCTCTTTTCATAAAACAGAAAAATATAAAATATTTGAGATAGGGGAAAATACTCAAATAACGAAAAAAATCAAGGGTGCTATTAACGTACAAGAAAAATAACAAAGAGAATATAAAACACTACTCATGTCCTACTTCCTCATCTTTATAAAATCTGACAATGACCTATGTGAGTACTGAGGGTATTTTTGATGAAAATGTAAGAAGGAAACAAGCTTTGGCAAACAATTTTTCACAGCAGATCATATTTTTACAGTAACATGGGTGCTATCTCACACCATATACCAAGATAAGGTCAAAATGGATAAACGATTTAAACATAAAGAGCAAGTTAAAAGAGCATGGAAAAATGTTCCTGTCAGATCTATGGATAAGAAAAGAGTTTATGACCAAACAAAAGATAGAGGTTACAGGAAGTAAAATAGATAATTATGATTACATGAAATTTAAAAGCTTTTGCACAATCAAAACTAAGGCAGTCAAAAATAAAGGAAAACAAGAAACTGGGAAAAAAAATCTTTGCAACAAGTTTCTCTGAGAAAGGTCTAATTTCTCAAATATATAGAGAACTGAACAAAATTTATGAAAATAAGAGCCATTCCCCAATTGATAAATGGTCAAAGGATATGAACAGGCAGTTTTCAGAAGAAGAAATCAAAGCTATTGATAGCCATGTGAGAAAATGCTCTAAGTCACTACTGATTAGAGAAACGCTACAGATTGGTTAACATGACAGAAAAAGAAAATGACAAATGCTAGAGGGGATCTGGAAAAATTGGGACACTGATGCACTGTTGGTACAGATGTGAACTAGTTCAACCATTCTAGAGAACAATTTCAAATTATGCCCAAGGGGCTATAAAATTGTTCATACCCTTCATACCCTCTGACCTAGCAATACCACTACTAGGTCTGCATCCCAAAGAGACCAAAGAAAATGGGAAAGGACCCATATTTATAGCAGTTCTCTTTGTGGTGGCAAAGAATTGCAAACAGAGTGGATGCCCATCAACTGGGCAATGGCTGAACATGTTGTTATATATGATTTTGATGGAATACTGTTATGTTAGAAGTGACAAGCAGGATAGTTTCAGAAAAACCTGTGAAGACTTATACAAACTCAGGCAAAGTGAAGTGAACAGAACCAGGAGAACATTGTACATAATAGCAGCAATACTGGAAAGATGATCAACTGTGAAAGACCTCTGATCGAGATAATGATCCAAGACAATTCCAAAGGATCCATAATGAAAAATGCTATTCCTTTCCAAGAGAACTGATGAACTCTGAATGCAGATTGAAACATACTTTTCAAAAAATTTTATTCTTATTGTTTTGTTTGTGTTTTCTTTTACAATATGGCTAATATGGAAATATATTTTGCATGACCTCATATGTATAACTGAAATCAAAGTACTTGTCTTCTGAAGGAGGGGGAAGGAGCAGGAGGGAGGGAGAGAATCTGGAACTCAAGTTTGAAAAATGATTGCTAAATTTTTTTAACATCTAATTGGGAAATATTTAATGAAATAAATAGAAATATTTTTAAAAAGAAATTTAATATCTAAAAGTTTTTTTAAATAAAATAATGTAAATGCTGAAAGTGGCAATGATGACAAGATCTTGCTGTATTTATTGGGTTTTGAGTTTTTTATTTTTTAAAAAAAGGGCTCTGTAGTCTAGGCCAGTTTTATCTTATTTTATTTCACATTTTCTTTTTTGAGACTCACTCAGGCTGGAAGTACAATGGCCACTCACAGTATTGATCCTACTACTGATCAGCCAGGAAACTTTGACCTGCTCTGTTTCCAACCTGGGCAATTTAACATCTTTTTAGGCTTATTCTGCTGCAACTCAACTACCAAACTCAAGGGATCTAGCAGAGATTACAGGTTTTCAGCACTACATTAGGCCAAAAGCCAGCTGTAAAGACTCTCCTCCAACAAGAAATCTGCCATGTAAATATTAGGATCAAATAAGATTCCTTGATAAATGTAATTATATGTCATTTTTTTTCAATGATGGATTATTCACGCTAAGCAAGGATTCCAAGAAGGAGATAGGTGCTTCCCAGAGACAGCCACCACTTTTCCTGAAAATGTCTCCTGTTAAGGGTACTGCTTCCCCATAACCTACAGGATTAAAGACAGAGAGCTCTAAGGGACTTTAGAAGCCATCTAGCACAACCCCCTCATTTTACAGAGGAGAGTGACTTGTCTAAAGTCACATAGATAACAAGGATCAGAGGCAGGATCCTTTGATTACATAAGCAGAGCTTTTCCCACTCTACCACGCTGTGTCTAACTCTCATGTAGGGTCTAATAATGACAAAGGATTCCTTATTGACAGTAAGGTATTCCAAAACTCCTGTTTGAGAAGGATATTGTATGGATTACATCAAACTCCAGCATGGTCACATCTTGACAGCTGAGATCCTTAATGAAATCTCTGATCATTCAAAAGAGATCTGAGCAATCCAAAGGGTAAACAGTTGAAAAGATGTTGTCTTGGCTATGACATAAAAAATAGGTTCTATACGTATATCTGGAATATCCCCTACGGATGAACCACAAGTTGGGCCCAGAACTGAACAGGAGAAAGAGAACCATAAATGACTTCAGAAGCCATCCTAGAGGTCTGTTAAGACTCCTCCTGGATTCCTATTTTTTCCTGCCCCAGTTCAACCCAAATGCTGTCTAGTCCCTTCATTAGCTCCTCCTAGGTCTATTGGGTCTTCCTTCTTCCCTGCTCAAGTGTTATATCTCCTGTTCATCCTCCTGGGCCCTCAAGTATCTCCCCTGTAAAATGAGAGAATGATGGCCTCAAAGTTGCCTCATTCCTTAGAGAGGCATTTCCCACCTTGGCTGAAGATGGAGGGAGGCATGCACTGGCCTGGTGTGGCCCAGGAAGACTCATGGAAACCCATGAAACAGTATTTGCCACAAGGTCTAATACATAGAAAAAAATTTTGGAAGGCATTTGGGAAATAACACAATATTTTTAATAAACTTGGGCTGTGACCTGTCACAGAAACTCATCTTTTCAAAATAAATATTCTCCCGGCAATGCCATATGGCTGCAAATTCTGAGGTGTCATGATCAATGAGCAATCGGAGTTGTGTGTGGGTCAAAAGGCAATGAAGAGATGGCTGGGGAATACAAGCTGACTAATCAACTCCCAGGAATGACGTGCCCACAAGGAGCAATGTATGAGATATAACCGAGGAAACATGATTGGAAAAGGGATGAAGATTAGTCATAGGAGAGAGTCTGGGAGAGCAGAAAGACAATCAGAATGCTATACTGACAAGTATGAAATGTAAGAGATCTAGAAAAAGGCTTCCAGCTCTTTGGATGCTCTGTGAAGCAAGTCTGAAACAGACAATAGTTTCAAAGGATAAAAAGGCACAGGTGCACTGCAATCTCTACAAGTGGAGAGAGTCTCCACATTAATGGATTTACTGGGGCATCTGTGAGAGGCAGCACGGCATACTAGATAGAGAACTGGCCTCAGTCAGGAAGGCCTGCATTCTGGTTCCATCCCAGACACAAATTTGTGACCTACACAAATTACTTAACGTCTCAGAGTCCCAGGCAATTCTCTAGGACTTTAAGTTACAGAATGGGGATGGATTTGCATTGGTAGACTGGGTTTCCTTACAAGGAGTTCTTTATAACAAGGTCTAGATCTTTCCTTCCCTAATGTGCTTATTTATGAATATTGCATGCCTTCCATGAGGGCAGGGACTCTCTTGTTTTTGTCTTTGCATCACTGAAGTGCTTCTCCAAGAGCAGACCTTTAATAAATGTCTATTGTGTTGTGCCATGTTGTATTCTTATTATAGGTATATCTTCAAAGAGCGGTGTATTAACTCAACATTTTTTTTAAAAGAAATTTCTACTTTCTAGATTCAAAGGATAGCCAAAACATTATTTATTTCCCAGACAAATAACTTACGATGAGAAAAGATTTTTATGCTATCAAAAAGTCTTGTCAATCTGAAAACTCTGAAAGGAAGGGCACATTTAAGATTTAAACTTCATAAAGCTTATAGGATAATTTTTAAAAATGGTTTCAAAACATAGCCGACTCTTGATTATGCACACTGTGACTTGCCCTCAAAAATAGGCTTTCAAGTTCTTATTGACACTGCTTTTAGTGCCCCTTAATGAAGCTTGTGTTTACATGACACCAGAGCATCCAGGGGATTCATTCAATTAAGTAGGAAAAAAATCAATCAATTCAGGGGAAAAAGTCACCAAAAAGGCTGTGGGCAAAACTGAATGACTGACCCAAATTTTCCCTCTTCGACTACTGTTTCGACATTGAATAGACAAAGCCTTAGTCACTAGAATTTATAGGAATTTTAAGAGAAAGCCTTTTAGACCAAACACTTAGTTATTTTCTTCTAATCTAGACATGTCATGAACCAGACAAAGCTACAGTATTATGAAAATCACAAGGAGAAAAGGTTTTAAACTCAAAGTGTCAACATGACACTTTGAGACTCAAGCTATGTTTTATTTGAAGGGTGTTAAGTGTTCTATCTGCAAAAGATTGACACTCTTCAAATCAGGGTCTGGTAAGTGACATTCCATCTTGTAACCCTATTCAATGCTTTTGTGCAATCTACCATATTTCGTTTGTGTCCAGAGAAGCAAAGATGAGTGCTCCTGAGT
This sequence comes from Trichosurus vulpecula, assembly GCF_011100635.1. NCBI lineage: Eukaryota > Metazoa > Chordata > Mammalia > Diprotodontia > Phalangeridae > Trichosurus > Trichosurus vulpecula. Next base: position 62,364,436 of record NC_050577.1, read on the forward strand.
TGATGCATCCTAGGTTCTTTCAGAGAAGAGTCACTAAGGGATGGGAGGGGGACACTGGATATTCAAAGAGACAGAGAATGTGATGCACAGGTTTACTTTCCCTACCCCAAAAACCTCTGCAGTGGGAAACAAGTTATACTTCTTGTGGTTTAGGGATAGGAGAAGACTGGGAGGATAGAGGAGATAAGATCTGGAGAATGAGTAGAAGAACGTATTTTGTAAACGCCAACTCAACTTCTGGCAACAGCAATTAACCTTCCGCAGCCTTTTCTGCATCTGAATCAGGAATGACATAAGCTCAGGATGATCATTTCATCCTAAGGACGAGAACTGGGGAACATATGACACATTGGGAGAACATTCCAATGAAAATGAAAGAGACAGAGCACTAGCAGAAACTCCCTTAATGATTCAGAAGCCCTTTGGTTGGTGAGTAGCAGCGACTATAAAACTGTTGAAGTCTTACTGACATTTGAAAAGTACAACAGATACTCTGTTGAAGACTATTACATAAATATAAAACATTACTTTTTATAGTATAAGTAATCCCACATATTAGATGCCAATAATAGGGGTAAGTTAACACTAATCTTAAGAAACCTATTCACTTTCTGATGAAAGGAGATTTATATGTCACATCTGTCCTTACACAATCATTTTCTGGCCACATATTTATATACAGTTAAGCTTTCAGTTTTAATAATAGTTAGCCATCATTTATAACCACCCTCAGATTTCCACATAAAGATAGGGAGAGAAAGGAAAAATTACCTGGTGGTATTTCTTGAGGATGTTATGCATTTCAGCCACATCTTCACTTGTGATCGTTTTGATGATGTATCTTTTGTCATAGGAAGTATGAAATCGTGCTCCACTGCGTGCTTGGGAGTCATTTGGAAGTGGTGCACTTCTTGTCAAGGAATTCTGTTAGAAGTGGCAAATACGGAAAACTGGGTCAGATTCACTGGTTCTACTGAAATTTCTATTTGTAGTCAAAACAATTGTGATTGACGCTTTCATCTCTCAATATTGCCTTTTTACATACCGATCACTGAGCAATGGCTTAGTGCTTATGCTTGATAGCATGATTCTATGGTCTAGACAGCAGATGGAGACCTCCAAAACAGATACTTTTTTTTTTAACCACTGGCTCTGTTACAACTTGGAAGATGTTGCTTTTCTGTTCTGATTCTGTTGCAAAATGGAGGTTAATGCTACTAAGTGGGATATTTTTTTCAGGGGGAGGATGACTACATAAAACTGTAATGTATTTTGAAAATGGAACATCTTAACAATTTTCAAATAATAATAATGATTATGTTATTTTGACCTTGCTACAAAATACAAGTTCACAGATAAAGAACTGGAAGGAACCCTAGAGGTCATCGGGCCCAACTCCTTTCACGGTTCTTTAAGAGTTTACAATTTAACAGCACTATTCCAGAGGCTAAGATAGAGAAGCCCCAACATGTTATAAAATGTAGAATAATTATCAGAATTTCAGAGTTCAAACTTCTAGCTCAGACTACAAATTATTTTTTAGAGTATTTTAATATTTTTCTTTTCTTTGTTTTTTTCTGTGAAAAATTCTGTCAAAAGGAAAATACATAACTAATACACATTCTAACTCACTGATAGATGACTGGTGTCCCCAGTACTTAGCACAGCACCTGGCAGGTAGTAGGTGCTTAATAAATTCTTGCAGAATGATCAGTAGCTTGGGTAGGCACCACACTTTGGTGGTCATTGATTTGGAGAACATCAAGTCTGATCCCCTCAATTTACAGAGAAGGAACCACAGGACTTAAAGGTTCATAGATTTGGGCTAGAAGAGACCTTAAGGTCATTAATTTATAGATGAGGACACTAGGGCAGAGAGGGGTTAAACTACTAGTAAATATCTGAGACAGGATTTGAGCCCAAGTCTTTCTGACCCCGCATCCTGCATATTTACTATGCAGCTCTCCACAAGGTTCCAAGGCAGTTATCAGTCGATAAGCATTTATTTAGTGCCCACCAGGTGTTAGGCACTGTGCTAGGTGCTGAGTGATACAAGAGAAAATGAAATCATTCCTAGCCTCGAGGTGTTAATATATTACATGCCAAGTGCCAGAGCCAGGATTTGAGGACATAGGGAATGGGAGAAAAACAATGTAGTGGAAAGAAGTTATCACTTCGAGTCAGAAGCCCTGGGTCTGAATTCTGATTCTTTGATTCCTCAGCTCTGTGACCTTGAACAAATCAAAAATGGGCATCGTGATTGTACTAGCTTCCTCACAGGATGCTATGAGGAAAGTACTTTGTAAACTTGAAAGTGCTGTAAAAAGCGAGCTGTTGTACATACAAATTATTATGATTTACAAGAGAAAGAGGAGGATGAGAAGAAGAGTGGCATGGCAGATACAATAGAGGCCTGAGGAAGCTTGAGAATGGGACATTGGTCACAGGTCAGACAAGATCTCAAGGACTTCACAAGAGGCAGGAACAGGTGGCATCTAGAAGAAACTGCAGTAGGCATGAACCTAAACTGTCTGTCATCTGCTTTGGTGGTGAAGCGATTGACTGCTTTTAAAACATAAGTTAAGTTGATTGAATCTCATAAAGTTGGGCTGATAATATTCTTCAAATTTACGTAGTTTGTATTCTGAAATTCCCTCCCATTGCAGCAGAGTTTAACCACACACTGGCCTGCCTGTGTGTGCTGAACTGCAGCGGTCAAAATGGTGGACTGTCAGTACCATAAGAGAAGTAAAAATGATGGAAGAAATAAGGGCAGGACCAAGAGATGAGAGGGACCTTATCCCTTTTGACTCCCTTAGTGGCTGCACTGAGAACCATCCTGGAACCTACTGGAACAGAGAACTCCAAGGTTTCCCTTTGCCCCATTTTGTGGCAAAACCCAACTCACAATCCTTAACTCTACGAAGACAGAATTTACAGGATCATTGACCTTGAGCTGGAAGAAACTTCAGAGGTCATTAAGTCCAACCTCATTTCATAGATGAAGAATCTAAGGTCCCAAAAGATTAAATGATTCACTCACTTATACAGGTAGAAAATGTCTGACATGGGTTTGAATTCAGGTCTTCTGAATCAACTTTACCATTTCCCCCCCAGCATATAATTTGCTATCTCACCTCCTAGTACATTTACATGAAACTACCCCATGCCACCTTATTCTGGTCACCAAGTCTGGCTCCATAGTCTCTTGGCATTTAGGGTTAGGGTTAGGTGTGTGTATTAGGCTACCTTAAGTTGGTACTCTAAAGCAGAACCTGAACCACATTAAAATGTGATGGGAAAATATTTAACAAAATAAATAAAAATACCATAGAATATAGATGTTAATATGTGGTTTTGTAAGTCAATACACGGCCCACACTTTAGCGGCCTCCTTTCTATTTGAGTTTGACACTACTGCTGTAGAGTATTTGCATTCGTTTTGTCCTTTCTGCTCCCTACGCCCCTCAAGGGCAGGCACTCTTTCAACCTTTTATTCTATTGCTCTACCATGCCTCATATTATATTGTAGGTACAATGGGCCAAATGGGCACTTGAATTAAATGTTGACTTACCAAGCTTTAAAGAACCATGTACGTTCTAGATAAGCCCTTCCCACCAGGAAGTAAGAATTCTTTTATAATAAATATTTTAAACAAAAGATCATTTTTCCCCTTTCTATTACATGTTAGTCTCTATCCTCACAATTATTCTCTTTCCTTCCTTGATATCATCAATAGGATAAAAGCTTATCATGTATGATAAAAGGGCAGTGGCTTAGCTCTGAGAGGCTTGGTACTTACTAATGAATTACTACATGCTGCTAATTTCTTTCAGACAAATACTGCAGCAGTAATGGCATTATAATCCAATTGTGAAATAGAGACTCCCAATTTCAACACAGTAAGACACACCTGTTAAATTCTGAGAAATAATGTTGTCTGTTACTTTTCTTTATCATATTACAAAATGAGAAAGAGGAAAAAGTCAGTGTAACTACCACTGATTTTAGAATTATTTTCAAGGTGGATGGAATTCATCAACTTGATTTGGTAGGGTATACTTCAGTATGAAAAAAGGTGATACTAATGGGAGATTAATTTTCAATTATATTAGTTATCTCAGTAAATCTCCCTTATATTGCTTCCTATGCACACAAAATGAAAGAAGACAAAGTATACATTTTAATTCATTTACTGGGATTTAAAAGCTAGCGCAAGTATTGGCCTTTGTTAAAGGAACCATGGAAATACTGTCTTATTTTTGCAAATATTAATCTGCTGAAGAAATCTAAGAATTGTAAAATGAAAACTAAAACCTTGAACAATCAAATTATATATGAACTAGAATGAAAAATTTGCAAACATGACTACCTAAAATACTAACTTCTTTGAAAAAAGAATAGAGTAACTGTAACTGAGTTTCATCAACTGCGCTGATACTGAAGCTTGCTTTTCTTAACCCAAAGGTATTGAGTTATTATTTCTCAACTATAATACAGCACATAATAAAAAATTCATTATGTAATACATAATTTATACCACATATACCAAAAGTTATAACATAATGTTTTTCAATATTATGGATCTGTGACAGAAACAAAACAAAAATTCTGGATAGTAAAACGTGTACTGCTATGGCACTGAACAAACTAAGCTATTTCCTGATTTGGAAATTTTTTGGTCCCAACTGGAAATCCATTGCCTTCCTAATTAGTTATGAGGCAGTGAAGGAAAGCAAAGCTGTGCTCTGAAGGTTCTGAAATGTCTGCTTTTGCTCTAGTCTCTTCTTCAGAGAAACAATAATGACTGGAATCATCCAAAATTAACATATTCCCTATCACTGGCTCTCTATCAGTTAGTCTACTATGTTCTAACAACAAACGTATACTGAGGTCCATAGGCCCAATGCTGACTGACAGCTCAGTTAGGCAGTGATATTGATGGAAAAGAGAGTGTGCCCTAATGCTACAATTTTCTTTTAGTCAAATATAAGCAGTGGACTGAATAAAGGCAACTCTCTTTTTGGGTAGTTCACAATAAACCAGCACAGACTATCCTTAAATCCTTGATGTTACACATCCCATCCATCTATCTTTTTAAATACTACAAATTTTAAGTTAGTATCCTAGAACAATGTTCCAAGAATCATTAGTACCATGGTAGATCTTATTGAAGTACTCTATGTCAAATTATTAATAAGAGTTTTGAGTTACCTTTGCCAAAGAGTTCTAAAGGAATAACATGAACTACTCTTTGCAAGGCAGTGGTTTTAAAAATTAGAAATTTCATCTCAAAAGGAAGAAATTATTTATACAACATTATTCATCAAAAAGTATCTATATAGCAATGTGTTCATGAAATAAGATGAAGAAATGGTCAGCAATGGGGAAAGATAATCAGAATATGTTTCAGAGCAGAGTCAGAAAAATCTATGTTATCTAACAAAATTGCTGAATGCGTAAAATTCCCACATATCTATGAGCTTCATAGTTCCTTGAAGGAGCATAAATAAATAGCTTCCAGTGGCAATAGTGACAGGTGGTTTATTATTCCTTTTACTGAATACAATTGAGCTAAATTCTACTTGCAAAAAGTTGTTGTTGAAAGCATCTCTGCAGATGTTAATGCAAAATGAAGTTATTTCAGGACTGGTGAGTATGGAATTAGAACAGAGAGTATATGTTCTCTGTATTAAAACAAAATTTGGTTCCCTTGGGCATTATTACTTGACGGTAGAATTGGGAAAGCCTTGATGCATATGCAGACATCAGTCGACTTTGCTCTCTCTGGGTAGAGATTTCATCAGCAGCATGCCCAGCAATCTAATCACTTTTGACTAATTCACCTATGATCTGCAGGTAAACTCAAGTGGGCAAAGACAAGCAGTTAGAATTGGATCTCCAGCACCAGACACATTCCTGATGCTGATTATTAAAGACTAGGCAACTGCTAATTGCAGTCAATGTTAACACATTCTTTTTCAAAAAAAAAATTATGCATCACTGGGGTCGCTTCTGAAGTTTCTGATTACTTGCATATTCTATGGTTTATTCTAACCAACTTATAGAAACAAATAACTCATCTACTACTACTGATACCTTAGAGGACTTTTATAAAAAAAAACAATTGACAAACTCAATTCTTTTCCTAAATCAAAGAAAAAATATTATCATGCCAACAGACCTAATATGGAGGCAGGTGCATTATAAATTGCTTGGTACATGGTAAGCTTGCTGACTGACTGATGAATGCATGTGCAAATATCAACTTAATATGTATATGTAACTGTTCTTTTGACCACAAATGTTGTACTTATTCTGCTTTAGGCTTGCTCAGCACTACAGAAAAAAAAAAAGGTACACTTGGGAAGAATTGATGAAATCATAAATATTTGTGTATGTCTTTTGGGGAAAAAGAAAAAAGCCAGAGAAGTCAGATAACACCTTTGAAGAACTGTGGGTTTCTTGAGGTATATTGAGTATACTAAGGTCAAGGCTTAAAAGTTGCTCATGGGGGCAAGAGAAGGAGGGAAGGGGAAGAGAGCCCAATAACTGAAGATTACATAGTACATGATGATTGGGCATTCACAGTGTGTCTTCTTCATGCCTGCATTTGAAAATTGCTTTTATGTCAGTAGGAGAAAAGCATGTGACTCCTTAAATTTGGAGTGCAAATAACATTTTCCCAAAGGGGATTTGCCAATCTCTCAGTATTAGACAAAATGTTTCCTCATTCAGATTAATTTCTAAATTCAAAAAACTGTCCCTCTTCCAAGGTTGTTTTCAGGCAGGTAGCTGTGACTGTGAATATGTCTGCAGGGGTGCTGAACAATCCTTGCTGACCAAGGAGAATAGCATTTAAAATACCCTTAGCATTCAGTTCCTTTCTCAAAGATGCAACCTCAGATATGCACAAAACATACTCTCTGCATTATGCCACTGAAAGCATCAACCAATAAGTGACAAACACCATTTTCTTTTTTCAGATTCTTCTTATGACCAGAACAGCACTGAATGGGAAATGAGGAATAGCAATCTCATTTTGTTTGCCTATGAACAAACATCCACTGGAGGAAAGAAGCCAGGTGCAATTCATTAACAATTTAGTGCACAGTCACATGGCCTCTTTTTTATGAGTGACCCAAAGCTTTAGCAGACTAGCTGTGGACATATCTTTCAATCACGGCAGTTGTTGGGTGCTAGCCATCATTCTGAAACCATTCCATAACCATTTTAGAGGTGTACAGAGCTTGAAGCCTCTGTTGTTAGGGACAATACAACAGAGAATGCCTTTTGCAGGCACAGCGACTGCTAGAGAGATAAAAAGCCTTCCAGAAGCAGGTATGCATGCTTCTTTTGAGTTTAGTTACTTCTCTTTGTTGTTCAGACATTTCAATTGTGTCTGATTCTTCGTGACCCCATTTGGGGTTTTCTTGGCAGAGATACTGGAGTAGTTTGCCATTTCCTTCTCCAGCTCATTTTATATATGAGGATACTAAGGCAAACAGGGTTAAGTGATTTGCCCAAGGTCACAAAGGTAATAAATGTCTGAGGGCAGATTTGAACTCAGGAAGGTAAGTCTTCCTGACTCCCTGCCCAGAGCTCTGTGCACTATGGCACCACCTAGCTGCCTAGTTACTTTTCTAACTCTTACTTTATCATCATTATTGTGGCTTATAGCCACACATTGCTTGATGGCTTACAAAGTACTTGTCTTCACAACAACCCTGTGAGCTAAGTCTCATTTTAAGGGTAGTGATACTCACTTAAGGGTAGTGATAGTGATTCTGAGCAGCAAGTGACACCGCTGACCAGTGAATGCTGTTAAGGGGCCCCCTGATGTTTTTGGTTAACAATACTGTCTCTCGCCACACCCCTTGGGTCTTCCTCACATTGTTTTCTACTGGTTCTCCTGCTACCTGTCTGACCTCTTTGTTGGACCATGATCCATGACCCAATCTCCCTAAATCTCCCAGGGCTTTCTCCTGGCTCTCTCCTTTCTATATTCTTCCCCTTAGTGAGCCCACCAGCCACCATGAATGATCATCTCTATGCAAATGACTTCCAGATCTCTCTACCCAGCCCCAGTTTCTCTACTGAATTCTAGATAGACATTTCCAACCCCATATGTCTCTAAAATAATTCATTATCTTACTTTCTAAACTCTCCCTAACTGCAAGCTTCCCTATTTTCACTGGAGGCACCATTATTCTTCCTGTCCCCTAGGTTCAATGTTTCAGAGTCATCTTCTAAAAGCTCCTCTATAACAAATACTCTCAGTGATGTTTCAGTTACGTTCTCATTATCACTAGGTCTACTTGCAAATGCTTGACATAAGCACTAACCAAGAGCCCTGTTTCTTCAATGCTTTTTGCTGCCTTTTGGACATGGAGAAACCAACTCCTTTATTGGCCTTCCCAAAGAGAAACTCTGAGACATCCTTTGTTTTCTGTTTTTATTCTTCATGAGAATATAAGAATCGTCATGCAGAAGAAAGAGCACTAGATTTTAAGTCAGAATCTGAGGAATACCAATAGCTAACATTTATAGAGCACTTAACAGGTGTCAGGCACTGTGCTAAATGCTTTACCATTATTTTATCATTTGATCTTGCAATGTAGGTGCTATTCTTATTATCATCTCCATTTTACAGGTGAGGAAACTGAGGCAAACAAGGGGTAAGTGACTTACTCAGGGTCACATAAGTAGTAAGCATCTGAGGTGGAATCCGAACACAAGTCTTCCCGAATCCAAGTCCACTGCTCTAGACACTAGTTAGGTGAGGTACTTAAACTTTGAACTTCAGTTTCTCCACCTATAAAAATGAGGAGGCCCCAAATTAAGGACCCTTCTAGCTCTATGATATGATTCATTTGCAAGAGTAGCTATAGTCACTGAACAAGGATCTCATATTTGTAGTTAAGTTTATGGATAGTCTAAAAAGTGTATGATTCTCAGCAACTTCTTCCTAGTCTTAACACTCTGACAGCACACTGTAGAAAGGGCTGGGTGCCACTTCACACTTTTCATTTGTTTTATGGATTTTGGTGGACAAAAAAAGTGAATCACCACATGGGTCTCTCCTGATGACTTAGACTGGACCTCAGAAAACAGCCCATCACCAGGACTGTCATCCAAGATATAGAAATAGATAGATAGATAGATCTAGATGTAGAGAGAGATGTATAGAGATATAGATATAGATACAGATATAGAGATAGAGATAGATTGTGTGTGTGAGTGTATGTGTGTATAAACTGGAAAAATGTCTTAATTGTGATCTTTAGGAGTTCCTTGTAAGAAAGGAAGGGGAATGTATTATCATGCCTCTTTTGCAGATGAAGAATAAGGAAAGCACAGAGAAACTGAGTGATTTGCCCAAAGTTACAATCAATGTTGATAAGCAGTTCTGAGGTACCCTATTTCTTAACTAAAGCCCCTTCCATCTAGACCATTGTTTATTTTTTGAAGATCACAAAGAGACAATTTACAAAATAAGATCAAAATGTTTGCTGTCAGTCAGAATCATAATCATTAATACATATATCCTAGAATGTGACCTTTTGAAATAAGATGGTATCATTAATTCAGTAGGAGACAGCAAGACACAGCAGACTGTGGTATGGCAAAAAGACCCTGAGCCAGAAGACCCAGAAACACCAATACCAGTATAATCACTGGCAAAGCATTTAGCCTCTCTCTCCATTTCCTTCTTTGTAAAATGAGACTGTTGAAGTTATTCGTGCCTAAAGTCCCTTCAAACCCTAAAATTCTGTCCTTCCAAGACATCTTATGTTGGCCTCAGGAACCACTGAACTGCACTCCCAAGAGAGGGCTGATGAAAGAATTCCTTCCACAGGCTGTCTGTCAGAAGACAACCTAACTATCCTCTCAGCAGGGGCAGAGTGATGACTTAGGGCATTTAGAAGAAGAATTGAGGAGAGATGCCAAGAGTTCCTAAGTCAGAATGAAAATGGTATTTCATAGGTTCCAGATGTGTTCAGCACAACAGCAGCAAAAAAGAAAAAGAACTACTTAAAACTGAAGGAAGAAGGGTATAGTTATCCAGTGAATGGTTATCTAGTCATGGTTATCTAGTGAACACTGTAAGAATGGCCTACTCTCCACTGAGACCAGAGGGCTACATTTCTACAAGACTGCCTGCTTTTCTCTCACAAAAGAAAAAGACATTCAACAGTCAACTATTAAGCATTTCTTATGTGCCAAACATGAACTACAGCATTAACGCAAGGTTGGTTGGATAGGGGTGGGGGAGAAGAGGGGAAGTCTTAGGCGAGATATGCGGCAGAAATAAGGTCAAGAAGTGACCGCCATGGAGGTCTACCACAGGTAAATAATTATGTGTTCCATAGCCCTGCCTGTCTTTATGTGTACGATGGCTTCTAAATATAGATTTTCTTTTTCTCTGTTACAACAAACACATCTTAATAACAATTTAGATAAGCTGCCAGCTGGCTGAGAACCAAACCTCGATGTCTACAAGAGAGATGAATAAAGCATACAGAAAAACATTCACAATAGCAGTGGCGGCAGCAAAGCTAATGAAATACAGAATCCTTCCTTTATTTACACTTTTATTTACATGTACACAAATAAATCGGTGAATCATTTTAAGTGTGCTCATCACTTTTCTTCATTCATCTGTAAGGGGGGGAAGGCAGTGGGAAGCTGTCATCCCTGGAGGATATGGTTGAAACAGATGTGTGTTTGTGGAGCAAGGGCTTAGAGAAACAACCATATGTTGCTGCACTGTGGTTTAGATTCATAGGATCCATATGTAGTATAGGTAGGGCTATAGGATTCCCTAGGCTTCCAATTTTCCCAAGGGTCCTTTAGAAAGCAGCCTCAAGTTTCAGCACTACTACCACATCATGGATCACCAGGTTACTGCAGCACACTTCTCCATGTCTATTTTAATGAAGTCACATGCAGAGGGTCTTGCAGAAGATTTCTATTTCCCTCAGGTCACTGTCTTCTTCCTCTGGATAACTACCCATACTCATGTCTTCTTTGCTTAAGGAGGCGATGGTGGAGAATAGAAACTTTTAAGAGGTGTAGCTAAGGGTAGGCACCATCTTGAATCCTAGGGATGATGCTCTTCTGGTCACTCTCCATGATACTGAAAAGCTAAAAATAATAAAAGACAAAGAAATTAGAATAAATGATCATAAATTGGGGAACAGCTAGAAAAACTCTGATACATGAATGTAATGGAATGTTAGTTTGCATTAAGTAAAAATGAATATTAAGAATACTGAGAAAGATGATGAAATGGTACAAAAGGAGGTAAGCAGAACTATGAAAACAGTAAATACAGTGACTAAAATGATGTAAATGGAAAGAACGAAAGAGGAACTGAACACAGTATAATTAGAAATGAGCAAGCCTTTCTGTGAAGAAGATATATGAGAATACACCTCTTTCCTCTTACAGAAGTGGGAGAGACCATGGGTGAGCAACACTACTGTATATACTTTCAAACTTTGTTTAATGTGTTGGCTAGTTTTGCTCAACTGCCTCCCCTCTCCTTTAATTTTTATTCCTTGTTAAAATAGCTGCCTGGGTAGGGGAAAGGACAAGGATAGGTTTTCAAATAAAGGTAATAAACCAAATTATATTAATAAAATTTTTAAAAATCAAGATCTCTATGTTAGAAAGAAGGACTGGGATCTATTTCCTTCTATCTCCTTGTTTAAAGGCATCATTTTATAGTTTCTCCCAAAGAACAAACAATAAGGTAAAAGATTTAAGATCCTGACATTTTCACAGGAAAATTATAAATGCTAGAGAAGATGTGGGGAAATTGGAACACTAATGCATTGTTGGTGGAGTTGTGAACTGATCCAACCATTCTGGAGAGCAATTTGGAACTATGCCCAAAGAGCTATAAAAATGTGCATACCCTTTGACCCAGCAATACCATTGCTAGGGCTGTATCCCAAAGAGATCATACAAATGGGAAAAGGACCCATATGAACAAAAATATTTGTAGCAGCTCTTTTTGTGGGCACATAATTAGAAAACAAATGGATGTCCATCAATTGAGGAATGGCTGAACAAGTTGTGGTATATGAATGTAATGGAATACTATTGTGCTATAAGAAATGAGGAGCAGACGAACTTCAGAAAAACCTACAAAGACTTACATGAACTTATGCTGAGTGAGGGCAATAGAACCAGGAGAACACTGCACACAATTACAAACACATTGTATCTGTGATGACTAACTCTGATAGCCTTGGCTCTTCTCAGCAATGCAAGGATCTAAGACAACTCCAAAAGACTCATGATGGAAAAAGCTATCCACATCCAGAGAGAGAATTACAGAGTCTGAACGCAGATTGAAGCAAATTATTTGCTCTCTTTTTGTTTTTGTTTCTTCTCCCTTGTGGTTCATTCAATTAGTTATAATTATTCTTTACAACTTGACTATTGTGAAAATAGTTTAATGCGAAGGTATATGTAGAACCTATATCGGACTACATGCTGTCTTGGGTGGGGAAGAAGGAGAGGGAGGGGGAGAAAATTCGAAACTCAAAAACTTGTGGAATTGAATGTTGTAAACTAAAAATAAATATATTTAAATTAAAAAAAAAGATTGACAACCACAGGAAATAAAATTGAGGGGAAAAAAGATCAGTACCTTTAGGATGCATTCTGTCTTCTTGTTCTCAGTTCTTCAGAGTCCTCTTCCATCTGCTGTGTGTAGTTTCCTAGTGCTTAAGATGGATGACCATACTTGTCCATTTACTTGCAGCAGAAGCAGGTACAAAGCACTAATTTGTGTGCTTTGTCTTGTACAAGTCAAAATTTGTTACTTCCCCCTCATGTTGTTTCCTCATAAGTTAGATTCACTCAAACATGCTGATTCCCTAATAGAAAATCACTGTGGACTATAGACTCTCCTCAAATGCCTTCTAGTTTTGTATAAGTGATACCAGCCTGATGAATGGTTTATTTTTCAAATTCTCATATAATAGAAGTCCAGATATAAGATACTTGTTATAGGGCTTGCAGAGGCCAGAATCCAATTCACAAATAATGTATATATGTCAATTACTAGTAGCCATCAAATTATGAGTCAGAGGCTATTTTAGGCTTGGCTTTGACATGTCTTTTTTATCTTTAAATTTAATGCCTCCTTCAATGTATTCTTTAATTATAGCTAACTAGATACCATTAGTCTGGGCAGATGCAAAGCAAGAAAAAAAGAGGAAAAACTAAGAAATGATCATCTTTATGACTAGTAATCTTTTCACCTTGAAAACTGCTAAAAAAAAAAAGTATCCAAAGTCCCCATGGAAATAAGTGGACATACTTGTGAGTTTCTCAATTGATAATATCTGGCTATTTCCCCAGGGAAATTCTAAGCAATAGGTCTGGATAGATAAAAGAATAAGGTGCCTACATGTGGATCACAGCATGTGGAGATAAACTAAAAGACCTTTGCAAGTCAGGATAAAACACAGCCAATAATTCCACTGAACAGGATAATCTTTTAGGTGCATTTGTTTTAAGAGGGAATATTCTCTTTTCAAGCATTAAAAAAATGAGAATTCTGCCTGACTCCTCCAGCAGAGTCCATTTGTATCTTGCTTCCATTGTAGTTCATAATCATGATCAGTGTGAAATAAAGTCTTCATGCTGGGAAAGTTGGGCAAACAAAAACATAGGATTTACAAGAAAATGAAGTGACTGCTTATGCACGACAGAACATGACACGACTGATGAACAGTTAAAATCAAAGTGGTGAAAAAGAAAGTTACTACTTTAAAAGAGCTGGCCTTACCTGGCAAAATTAAGCATATTACTCTAAGAGAAAGGTCATTCAGTGAAATGGAAGGATTTCAAGCTTTCATAAAGAGAAGACCAGATTTGAACAAAATAAAAAAAAAAACTGATCTCCATTATCAAGACCCAAGAGAAGCATAAAAAAGGAAAAGAAAACATAAGGGATTCAATGGAGCTGAACTGTTTGCATTCCTACTTGGGAAGATGATGCTTGTGATTCTTAAAAATTGTACCAATAACTGTACAGCTCAAAAGAATATACACAGACAGAGGGTACAGGTATAAGGTGAATTTGAGGGAATGACATAAAACGTAATTAAGGGATGAGAAAGAGGAGTGCTGTTGACAATTCTTTCCCTGGCTTAATTTTAATCTCTTGCAAACATTTTCCCAAATTCCTAGTGTCTCCCCTCTGTAGCTTTTGTTCCCAGCTTTCACAGAGTCTAGCTCCTTTAGCCCATTCCTTTGCTAGGAAGGAATATGATAAATCCTCCCACCCTGGAACATTTATCTCTTCCTCTGAAATCTCTCGGCCTCTAAATAGAGATTTTATACCCTGTGATCCCATTTTCATCACCAAATGTATCAGGAAGGCAAGATTCATGACCTCAGGGATGACCAGGAACATGCCTGTATGGTTCGGAATCACAAAGTATGAAAAACTCTCTAGACAGAAGGCAGAAGAAGTATAACATTTATTTAGATACCAGAGGATCAAATCCCAAGACCAATAACTCCAATTCAATGTAGCAGTAATTACATTCCAAAAGCAGTAAGCCCACCTCAATGTAGCAACAAGGAAATTATAAGACAATGCAAGGAACCAAGTCATCCTGTAACCTTCTCCCCTTCTGGGGCCTCCCTGTAAACACTCAAGGATCCTAACTGGTTGCTTGCCTGTGTTCTCCACCCACCCCGCCCCAGTTCTCTGGTCTCTGAAGCTCCCTGGTTTCCACTCTCCACTCTGCACTCCTTCTGCAGTTCTGTCGTCTCAGAATTCTTACTTCTCCTCCTTGAGCTGGATTCTCAACTGTCCACTTCTGATTTCTGACTTCTGAATTCTCAGTTGTCAGTGGTTACCTTCTGGGTGTATATACTCTTTTTAAGGCCTGAGGACTTCCTGCCCAATCAGCAAAAGGGTGTGGAGGCTTAGCATCTACTTAGCAAAAGGGTGTGGGAAAGATCTTTAATCTGACTGGCATCACAAAGGTGTAGGCCTGCCTCTAATCAGGCCTCCTTTAACTGGCCCCCACTGAGGCCTACTGAATGGGTGGGAAAGATCTTTAATCACGTTATTACCACATTGTACAAAAATATTCAGAGCAGCCCCTTTCCTAGTAGCAAAATATTGGAAATTGAGGGGATGACCATCAGTTGGGTAATAGTTAAACAAGTTGTGGTATATGAATATAATGGCTATTGTGCAATAAGAAATGATGATCAGCCAGATTTCTGAAAAACCTAGAAAGACTTGTATGAATTAATACAAAATGAAAAGAGCAGAACCAGGAAAACACTGTACATAGTATTAGCAGCACTGTGTGCACATCAACTATGATAACTCAGCTCTTCTCATCAACACAATGATCTAAGACAAGTACAATGGACTCACAAAGGAAAATGCAAACCACAATCCAGACAGAGAACTGACAGGCTCTGAATGCAGATTGAAGCATATTTTTTTCACTTTATTCTTTTTCATAGTTTTTTTTCCCCTTTTGATCTGTTTCTTTTTCACACTGTGACTAATATGGAAATATGTTTTACATGATAGCACATGTATAACCCATATCAAATTGCCTACCATTTTAGGAAGAGTGGAGGGGAGTGAAGAAGGGAGAAAAATTTGGAACTCAAAATCTCATAAAAATGAATCCTAAAAATTGTCTTGACATAGAATTGGGGGAAAAAAAATAAAATGCTATTAAATAAACAACAACACAAAAAAGCTAATGAGAAAACTCTGAATTCTTTCCTGAACTGGTAACACTTGACTTTGATTATCTCATTTCAGTTGTTCTCCTTAACAACCCCGTGAGCTAGATAGTTACAACAGGCATTATTACTAGCCCCTCTTTACTGAGGGGGCTGGCTACTGGGGCTCAGAGAAAATAAGTGAGCTGTCCATGGTCACACAGCCAGGAAATGTCAGACACGGGATTTGAATCCAGGCTTCCTAACTGCAAGTACAGCAAGCTACACATCACCCATGCTGCCTCTCAGTGATGCCCTCCACAGTACAGATCCCCCCAACTCCTCAACCCATGACAAAGATATCGCTTACTGATAAATGTTTGCCATTATTCTTGCACATGCCCATGACTGACCTCCCAACAATTCTTACAAGGCAATATCAAGGGTGGCAGAGTTCCTCAAAATGTTAACTGGGCACCTGAGGAAACAACAAGGATTTTTCTTAGGAACTACAGTGTTCAAAAATAGTCTCAGTGGTCCCAGGGGCTCCTCTGGTGGCACTTTAGACATCTGTTTCAGATCCCCCTTAAAGGAACCCTGGAATGCTGGAGGAGAATGAGAGTTCACCTATAGGTATACATGGAGAGAGAGGATACGAAGGGGCAGAGAGGGATAGAGTGGACCCACAGTTGAGGTTCCAGGGCAAAGCTGAAAAAGGCTGGAATTGGCAGAAATAAAGTGTGGCTCATTCTAATTTGTTGTGGCCCCATTCTTAAAGTTTGGTCTGTAAGGACTTGTCCCACAGCCTCATTTTCATAACCTGACATACTGCTGATCTTCCTGATGCACCTCAAATTCCAGATGCAACCCTTGGAGCCCAAGGGCCATGTCAACCAATGACAGTTTAGAATGAGAGACCAGGTTTGCTCTTTGATGGGTCTTTAGACATTTATAATTGGAAATTTATTACCTTTGTCTCAAAGAAAGAGATTAATGGTGCCATTCTTCCTCTCTCTTCTCTAAGTCTACAGTGAGAATGTTTATCTCCACAGTGGGAGGTCCGAGATTAGGCTGAGCCTCCAGGAGGGTGGGGAAATTTGAAAGGTCAATTTAATTAGTTCATTCTCATCACTAATCTTTTATCTATCACATAAAAATGTCATGATTTAGTGGCTGTTACTCCCTCACCCCCCATTTTTAACATCCAATCATTTTGAACATTTAAGTATATTGAATGTTTAATAGACATATGTTTTCCCCATCCAAGTAATTCTGGTCTCCTATTTTAATATGTATTTTTTTTAGCTACATGGAAAATGATTGGGGCAGGGGGAGGAAAAGAAAGCTCTGCTCTAATAAACCTGCCTTTCTGCACAGCTTCCAGTATTGCTAACTGGAGTCAACTCATAAAAGAAAAGGCCCTTAGATTCTGCTTTGATAGAATAATAATAATAATTCCTTCAAATGCCTGGGGAGGGGGGAAAACACAGGCCTCCTTATTCTAAGTAAGAATCTAAATGTTGCTCCTCTGCATTGGCCACTGAATCAGAGGATATTGGGTCTTTAAAGACCACTTTACAAATGAAGAAACTGAGGGTATCTCAGAGTTAAGACGACTTACCCAACACCACATATTCAGTAAGTAGAATAACTAAGACTAGAACCCAAGCCTTCTAACTTTTAGCTAACCGCTCTTTCCAGAAGACTAAGCTGTCTGAAATGTACTGAAAACCAGAAAAGCAGAATTTCTCAGTTGAAAATATGGGGATGTAGATTTGGAGTCAGAAGACCTGGGTTCAAATCCTAACTGTCATATACTCCCTGTGTGACTGTGGGAGAATTATTTGATGCCCCTGGGTCTTACTTTCTTCCTCTATGAGGGGACTAAGGTAGATGACCTCAAGAGTCCCTTTTCCAATTCTGGATCTATGAGCCCATGACTATAACAAAACATTAATGTTTTTGTTCAAGTTTCTTTGTAGGGGACTAGGTGGTATAATGGCTAGAGGGCTAAGACCGGAGTTCTAATCTAGCCACAGACACTTATAAGCTGTGATCTTGGGCAAATTACTTCAATTCTTTCAGCCTCAGTTTCCTCTTCTGTAAAATGAGGAATGCAATGCCATCTAAGATCCCTTCTAGCTTTAAAAGAGATGACCAAATGATCCCATTTAAGGGAGTATATGTGGTCTGTTAGACTGGTTGGTGAGCAGAAGTAGAAAAACCAAGTGTATAATTCACATTTTACTGGGCACTTGCAGAATGTCGGGGAACATCTATAAAGTGGTCACTGTCCTTGAATGGCTTTCGACACAAAGGAAAGACAAAACACACTCGCCAGTCTATTTAATAATTTTAAAATGAGTTGCAAAAATAAAATCCAGGACAATGGTCAACAAGGAGAAGGAAGATGCTGCAGAGGGGCTGGTGTCTCACTCCTCCAAGGCCTAAAGGTCTTCATTTATTCAACAATGAATTACTCAAGCCCTATCATGTAGAGACCACTGTGAAAAGTGACAGAAAGAAATACAGTGTAAATGAAGGCAGAGTGCCTGTTGTCCTAGCATTTAATCTAGCAGGGACCTAATACTGAATGGTAAACACAAAACTAAACAGAAGCCATAGTCTGGAATAGAGATGGTAAAAGAGCACAAAACAGGTTAAAAAGTGTTTATGCGAGGGCAGAGGAAGGAAAGATTACAGCTAACTGGGAGGGCCCAGGAAGACTCCTTGGACCACTGATCACAGATTTAAAGCTGAAAAGGACCTCGGAGTCACAGAGTCCAAATTCTTCACGTTAACGGTTGAAATTAAAGAGTAAGTACATGTATGAGGTAGGATTTGAACCCATGACTCCAAGTCAGTTAACTTGCACTTATTAGGTGAATACTACGCACTGGACACTGGGCTAAGCACTGTACAAATATTGTGTCTTTTGATTCTCACAATAAACCTGGGAGGTGGGTGCTATTATGATCCTTATTTTACAGCTGAGGAAACGGAAGCAGACAGAAGTTAAATGGCTAGCCCAGGGTCATACAACTAGTTGGTGCTGACACTAGATTTGAACTCAGATCTTCCTGACTCCAGCCCCAGAACTCTATTCATTGTACCACCTAGCTGGAAATACAAAGAAAGGCAAAAAAAAAAAAAACACCCCAGGTCCTACTCTCAAGGAGCTCAGTCTACCAGGAAAGACACCTCGGAAACAATTATGCTATGACAAAATAAACACAGGATAAATTGGGGGGGGGGCGATCTCTGAGGGAAAACCCTAATGACTAAGGGATGACTAAGAACGGCTTCTTGCAGGAGGCAGGAGACCTGAGTGAGGCCAGGGAAGGCCGAATATGGAGAAGAGGAGGGAGCACATTGCAGGCACAGGGGAAAGCTGGTAGAAACGCCTAGAGCAGAGAGATGGGGCTGCAGACTACGTTGAGGGGAGCAGGGTGTAAGAAGACTGGAAAGGCATGAAAGGCCGAAGCTGTGAAGGAATTAAAAAGCCAGAGGATTTTATGTTTGATCCCAGAGGTAAGAGGGAGTCTGGAGTTAGCTGAATGGGGGTGGTGGGGAAATAACTTCCAAGTTCTAGGGAGATCAATTTGATGGCTGAGTACAGGATGGTCTGGGGCAAGGAGAAGGCTGAGGCAGGAAGACCAACCAGCAGACTGTTGTCATAGTCCAGAAGTGCGGTGGTGAGGAAGGCCGGCACCAGGACGGCCGTGGCTCCAGAGAAGAGAAGCGGGGGTGTCTTGGAGCTGGACAAGGGTGGAAAAGACAGCACTTGACCACCAACTGGATATGGGGGTTGAGAGAAGCGAGTTCAGGGTGATATCTAAATTTAAACCCAGGTCCTCCCTGTCTCCAAATCCAATAAGTTTGATCTTGGATGTCAGGGAGGATTTCAAAAAACAGAAGTGTGGAAAAAAGGAGAAAGTAGAAAAAAGTGCCCCTGGGTCTTAGAGTGGAAAAAGACTGGGAAATACAAGCAAAGGCATGGAGGTGGGAAAGCAGTGCATGTCAGCCAGGGAGAGCGTTCTGGCTAAAGCACAATGTGCATAGAAGGCAAGAAAAATAGGGAGGCGCCATGTTGTAAAAGGGCTCAGATGATGGCTAAGGTGTCTGGACTTTATTCTGTAGCCAACAGGGATCCACGGAGAGGTTCGGAGCACGTGGGTGGTGTGCTCAGATCTGTGAATAAGGAAGATGTGACAGTATCATGAAGGGTATTGGGGTGGGGGGAGTTTGCTATAGAATGAAACCTTAGAATTGAGTCTAGCATTATGTCACCTAACTTACATTGAATATTATTACTAGAGTTCAGAGGAGTCAGCTTTCTTTAGGCAAAGCAGCATACAACCTGACTGTAGGACTGTGTAGCAAGGACAACTGTCTACCCTTGTTTGGGAAACATGAGTGTTACAGCCCAAACTTTCTAGGTCGGATGAGTGTGGCAGCAGCTGGGGAACTTAACTGTCCAGGAAGTATGGGTTCGGAGTGACAGCTGGAGGGGGAGGGGTCTCAACATGTTGGAGGGAGCTAGAGAAGCAGCACCCAGCCAACGCAGGCAGGATGTGAGGGGCCTTGCCTAAAACCAGCAAGAGAGTGAGGGGGAACCTCAGCAGAGCACAGGACCAAGGGACAAAAGAGATTTTGGTGGATTTCAGGAGTCTCAAAGTCAACCTAGCTTTGCAGAGGGAGAAAAGAACTGCAGTCCAACATGGACAAGACTAAAAAGGTGCAAGTTTCAATTCTAGCTATTTTGATAAGACAAATGAACAGGAAGATACATAAAGAGCAGATTCAGGGCACTGAGAAGATGATGGGAATTTGAGCTAGAAAGGACCCTGAGAGGTTGTCTAGTCCAGAGGAAACAGGCCCACAAAGCTGAGGTGATTTGCCCAAGTGCCTCCAAGCTTCCCACAGCAGTCAGAATTCAAACCCAGGCTCTGTGAATCCAAAGTCGGGGCTCCTGCTGTAGTGCCATGCTGCCAGTATTACTTCTGTATGAAGAGGGCACCCATAGGCTCATATGGTCCAAGCATCGCATATGTTTCTGGGATGTAGAATAACTGCCATTCACTGACAGTTTCCACATCTTCTTCCCCTAAAACGACCACTCTGACCTTTCCAAGAATGGTGGCAGGTAGCAAGCAATTCAGTTTCATGCTTACCCAGATCAGTCCAATCTTGCAGGAATTCTGAGCAGCTTATTTTTAGAAGGGTAAGCTGGAGATGGCCTACAGATGAAAAGAGCCATGAGTCCATCATCACTTCCAGCCTGGAGTTCAGCTCAGGGAGAAGCATGAGAGCATTACTAATTAATGCCCCTTGTCCTTGGCTGCTGATCAGGTGGGAAGTCATTTATTGGAGGAGGAGTTTATTGCTGCTTCAGAAAAGGTTCCCCTACAGGACCAGGCTGAGTGCTGTGCACTGGACTCTGCTCAACAAAAGAGCCCTTCAACTTGAGAAGCAACATGGTACAGCCTGTGATTGATATCACAAGACCTGGGTTCAGATTCTGCCTCTGCTACTTCTTACCTCTCTACCTTTGTCTGACTACAGGCAAGTCACTTAGGCCTTAGCTTCCGCACCTGGAATACAAAGGGACTGGACTTAAAGATTCTTTTCTTCCTGTCTAAGACATATATACTCTTTTGATTAATAGTTCAGTAATCTCTCTCTCATCTATACACACACACACACCTTAAAGATAAGGTCTAGTGGAGACAACTAAAAGGAAAATCCCTTCAGTAGAACCAAAAGATATAGTTATGTTACAGAGTGATATACTGGAAAGGCTCTAGAACATGGGGGACTTTGGACTTTTGTTTTTTGTTGTTAATATTTGGACAACTAGATTTCAGTATAATTGGTTTCCTTTATGATCCTATGTATTTTATTTTATGCACTTAAAAACATTATTCTGGGAAGAGGTTCATGACAGAAAAAAAATGTTAACAACTCCAGTTCAGGGTCAGAGGTTCCCAGTTCAAATCCCACCTTTGATACCACGTTTATGACCCTGGGCAAGTCATATAATTTCTAGGCATCACTTTCTTCATCTGTAAAATAAGGGCATCGGACTATTAACCACCTCTAGGGGCAGGTAGGTGGTGCAGTGGATAGAGCACCAGCTCCAGGGTCAGGAAGACTCATCTTTGTGAGTTCAAATCCAGCCTCAGACATGCACTAGCTATGTGAGACCTTAGTAAGTCACTTTACCCTGTTTGCTTTGGTTTCCTTATCTGTAAAATGAGCTGGAGAAGGAAATGGTAAACTACTACAATATCTTTGTTTAAAAAAACAAACAAACCTCAAATGGGGTTATGAACAGTCAGACATGATTGAACAGCAACCAAAAAGCACCTCTAAGGTTCCTTCCAGATCTAAATACCAGTGTTACCACACAGTGTGACTACAAAGGAAGGAAGCCTATTCCATTCCTACTTATTCTTTAAAATCTCAACTAAAATGTCACCTTCCTCAGGAAATTTTCCACGATCCTTCCTACTAGTGATGATCTTCCTTGTCCTGGACCTGAAAATGTATTTTGTTTTCCTCTCTCTGACTGCACTAATGTCTCACTGGGCACTATTTTCAATATATGTGTCTTATCTTCCTGCTACAGTATAAATTCCATGAAAGTATGTATAATCTAAACTTTGAACTTTCCTCCAGTGCCCAGCACTGCTTAAAACAGGTGCTAAATCAAAGCGTATAGAATGGAAGTAAAAAATGAATATTAATCTCCACATTTTAAAGTATGGTAGAATGGAAGCTCCTTGAGGTCAGGGACTTATTTTTGTTTTGTTTTGTCTTTGCATCCCTCCATCCTGGCACAGGGCTCTGCATTTAATATATCTGTAAAGAAATGTAGTTGGATGGGAACAACTTCAGTCTCTGATCCTGAAGCAGCAGCCCCACAGACATACCGAGGGCCACTTCGGAGGCAGCCTGAAGGTACGGCTATTGTGGAGTGTTCAAGAATACAGAGCAGGGCTGGAAATGGCATAGGAAAGACACCCACTTTGCAGATAACAATGGTTAAGAGGAAGTTTTTAAAACTGAATCCTCAGTAGCAGATGAGCCGATACCTCAATTTGTCTTTAAAAGCTTTTCCGTGCCAGGAAGAAGAAAAAAGAGATCTAAGCGTTCAGAAGACAAGGGAGAAAAGCCATCAGAGCATAGCCACAAATATTCAGTGGGGCAGGAAGCAGTCTTTCCTATTCTGCCTAAGAGGCCCGATTAAATTCACTGTTTCTTTACTCTGATAAAGGTCAATTAAGTGGGCTAATTACCATGTTCTACTTTTATTGTAGTGGTCTCCATGGATCAATACAGACTCCTCTCAGGTAAAGCAAAAGGCATTAACAAAAACAATAAGAATCAGGACCATTTATCCTTTTAACTTAATGTAAAAGGTCTGAATAATAAATAAACCAGGTGATAGGATGACTTCATAGCCATGTTGATTTGCAATGCCCCCCCCCCACTCCCAAGTCACAAAGAAAAAACACTTTTTAAAAAAGCCACAAAGTAAAACAAAGCATACACATACGGACAGAAGGCTCCAATCCGGTTACTCTAATTTCACAATCCAATGGAAAAAAAAGACCATTTGAAGCAACTTATGCTGGAGAGCTTATAACTGATTTAATCACTTAAATGTACGATTTATTAAACAGGTAGTTCATACATATATAAACCAGTCGCAACCTGTCAATAACCATTTATTAAGTGCCTACTATTTGCTAGGCACTGTGCTAAGCACTGGTCTTATAAAGGAAGGCAAAAGGAATCCCTGTTCTCAAGGAATGCAGTCTAAAGAGGGAGACAACATACAATTATGTAAAAACAAACAACTCTTTTTCTCTCTCCCCATATACATATACATGTATACATATACAATGTGTGTATTGTGTAGGTACATATACATACATATACACATAGATATACACATACACATGTATATAGTATAAAATATATATATATATTAGTGTGCATATATTTTACAATGTGTGTATTGTGTATATACATATACACACATATACACATGTATGTATATATATATATACACACATGTATATACTACAAAATTTATATATCTACATGTATGCAATATACTTTACAATGTGCATATTGTATGTATATACATACATACATAAATATACACATATGATAAATAGGGTATAGTCAAGAGAGGGAAAACATTAGTTTTAAAGGGATTGGGAAGGTTTCCTGTAGCAGGTGGAATTTTAGTTGGGACTTAAAGAAACCAGGAGGTAGAGAAGAGGAGAGAGAGCATCCCAGCCAGTGAAAAAAGCTGAGTCGAGAGGAACAGCAAGGAGGTCACACAGTACATGTCTGGGGTGAGGAGTGGGAAGGGGGATTGGTAAGAAGACTGGAAAGGTAGGGGGAGGAACAGGCAGTTACATAGGGCTTTGAAGGCAAAAAGGGGGATTTTTAAATTTGATTCTGCATGCATTAGGGAGCCATTGGAGTTTGAGTGGCTAGGTGATGAGGTTAGACCTGTGCTTTAGGAAAATCATTTTGACAGGTGAGTAGAGGAAGGGCTACAGTGGGGAGAGAATTCAGGTAGGAAGACCAACCAGAAGGCTACTGCAATAGTAAAGGTAGGAGGTGATCATCACCAGGGTGATGATGGTGTCAGAAGAGAGAAGGGTGGCATAAGCAAGAGATATTACAAAGGTAAACTCAACAAGCCTTGGGAACAGATTGGATATGAAGGAATGAGAGAGTGAGGAGCTGATGATGACACTTAGGCTATGCATTTGTGTGACTGAGAGGATTGTGATTCTCTCAACAGTAAAAAGGAAGTTAGGAAGAAGGTGTATTTGCGGGGAAAGAGAATTCTCTCACTTTTGGACACGTTGAGTTTAAGATGGTCGACAGGTCCAATAGGCACATGAAAATGTGAGACTGAAGGTCAACAGAGGTTAGGACTCAATGAGAAGATGTGAGAATCATCAGCATAGAGATGATAATTGAATATTTAGGAGGTGATGAAATCATCAAGTGAAATTGTTTGTTGTTTGTCCTTCATTCTTGAAGAGGACCAATAACATCATGAGGGTGATGTCGTGACTTGTGAGTGAACTGGATTTAAGTGAGGCGGTGCTGTGTAAAGTCATCAGCCTCACTCTCTTCTCCAGAGTCACTGGAGTCCAGTGGCAAGACATTATTCAAGACAACTGGCCATTAAGTGAAATAATAGAGAGGAAGAAGAGGAGAGGACACAGGTGAGAACCCTATGGGACACTCACAGTCAGAAAGTGTGACGTAGATGATGATCCAGCAAAGGAGACCATGAAGGAGCTGGTAGGAGAATCAGGAGAGAGTAGTGTCATGGAAACCTAGGGAGAAGATGGTGATCAACAATATCAAAAGCTGTAGAGAAGTCAGGAATGATAAGGATGGACAGAAAGATCATTAGACTTAACAATTAAGAGATCATTAATAACTTTGGAGATAGCAGTTTCAGTTGAATGATGATGTATAAAGCTAGACTATAGAGCGTTGAGAGAATGAGAAAAGGAAGCACGGGAACCTACTGTAGACATCCTTTCTCAATGAGTTTAGTCACCAAAGGGAAGAGATATAGGATGATACCTGGGGGGATACATGGATCAAGTGAGGGTTTTTGAGGATAGGGGAGACATGGGCATGTTTGTAGCAGTCGGGAAGGAGCCAGTAGATAGGGAGAGATTGAAGATAAGTAACAGAGTGGGGATGACAGACATGGCAATCTGCTGGAGAAGACAAGATGAAATGGGATTGCTTATGCATTTAGAGAGGTTTGTCTTGACAAAGAGAAGGACCGTTTCTTCATATGACACAGAGGTGAAGGAGCAGATAGTAGTAGAATATATGAGTGAGATGAGGTGAACAGGAGTGGAGAAAAAGGAGCTCTTGGTAAATAACCTCAATTTTTTTCAGTCAAATACAAGAAGTTTCAGTAAAAAAAAAATAAGTTTCTCAGCTGAGACATGAAGGAGAGGGGGAACAATAGGAGGTGTCAAAAGGGAAGAAAAGGTTTGAAAGAGCTGCTGTGTTGAGTGTCCCATAGTAAAAATGGTTAGAGGTGGATAAAAAGATTGCCTTTTAGCAGTGAGGACCCAGTTGAGGTTATGTGACCAATTCGTAGTGAACCCAGCTAACACAATATTGTCATTTTCTCCCTCACTCAGAAATGGTCAAAGAAATCAAAGAATTGGATGTGAGAAATAGCCTGGTATAGTGAGAAAAGCACTGGATGTAGGAATCACTTATCATGTATCAGTTGACATTTATCAATCATATGAAAATAGTAAGTCACTCATTTCTCCCTTTGCAAAATGAGAATATTACCCTGGGTACCTCCCCACCTACCCCCCAGGTTGCATGGATCAAATGAGACAATGTAACTATATTTTTAATAAGCAGTTATTTGTCAGAGTTTTATTGATGACTCTTCCAGTCATTTCTCAATGTGCCCCTCAATCCCCTTGGAACAAAGTTAACAGTTGAACAAAAACAGATGAGCAAAAACAACCAACATTAACCACATCTTAAGGCATATACAACATTCTGCATTAGTAATCTCCCTGCCACCCCCTCATCACCTAGATATTGATCATTACAATTAATCGATCACTTTATTTGTCTCTTAATGTTTCTGTTTACATTATTTTAGTTATCATGTATATCATTTCCTGGTTTGGCTTACCAATTCATACAAGTCTTCTTATGTTTCTCTGAATTCTTCATCTTTATTTTACAGGACAACAGTATTCCACTACATTAATGCAATCATAATTTGATCAGCCATTCTCTAATTGATGGGCACCCACTTTATCTCCTGGTTTTGCCACCCCTCAAAGCTGCAGTTATCATTGGTGGTGTTGTCATTCACAAATACATACCCCAAATGAACTTGTCAAAGTTTTCTAATAATATATGTACGTGTGTGTATATATACGTATACCTATACACACATATGGCTTTGGTAGATAAAACTGTCATGCTTCAAATTCTTTCTCGATTGTCATTCCACTTTGCTTCTGTGGAGCTCCCACACCGATCACTGCCATGGAACTGGATCAGTCATTTCCATCTAACATCCGGTTTATTTGTCAGATTGGTCCTTTAACTGGTTCCTTCCCTCTTCCTCTCCTCCCCCACCCCTGCCACCTCCCACCTTCCTAAGCTGACCAGTTGATTATGAATGAGCTGGTTGGTTGTTTTGGTGCTGGGTTATTACAAAAAACATTTAAGTGCCTTTCAGGGCACTCCAAAGTTTGAGTTAGACAAGGACCCTATATTTGAGAAGCTTATGGTTTTGACATGGACCCAAAACACTGGTGAACATAACTGACATTTTGTGAGGCATGACCTAAAGAAAAAATTCAAACTGTTTCATACTAAGGAGGCATGTCTGATGGGAGATGGCTAGCTCTTTACAGAGAGTGAGTCTTCTCCTTTTTATTTCACATCAGCATTAGCCTCTGTGCACATATGTTTGTAGAAACCTATAAATCCTCCTCTTTGCCTTCCACCTATTTCCACCCTCCAGCCTTATCATGATGGGTTGAAGGTTTACAGACACCATCTTGTCCTGGATCACGCAGGGGTTCTTCTCAATATATGCTCAACTTTTGTGCTTACTGCCCGAAGAAAATAGAAGATGAGGTGGGGTGAAAGGAGTTCCTGAAATATCTCTGCTTAGTGAGTTCTTTAAACACTTTTTACAATAGAAAAATCAGTCTCCAAGGAGAGGCAGCAATTTAAATGCCAAAAGCACTAGTCAGAAGCTAGCAGAAGATAAGAGTGGCGTACAAATGATTAATTACACTTCGGCTCAACTCTACTTAGACTGATCTCTCATACCAAGAGTTCAACAGAAAAGCCAATTAGTTTCTTGTGAATCATTCTTCTATTTGCCTAATTTGCCTCCAAAGTTTTTAGTCAGCAGTTTGTACTTCTTACTTAAATATCAACTTCTATAGTTTTGTTTTTACTAAAAATAGGGGAAATTGGACTATACCTCATTATTTCACTAACTAATTTGAGCAATTTTAGGAAATTCACCTATATGGTATCTGATTCTGATCCCCATATAAGAGAGCAGTTATTATTGGAAGTATGAAAAGGACTTTATTTTAATTATTTATAACTGGGTTGAAAGCAACAGGAACTCCAAAGACAATGTTAAAAATACGACTCTAACGCTATTCTTTTAAAACTAGGGGCTGTGGAGGCTTAGTAGGAAAATGTGTGGGTGGTGGTGGTGAGCAGGGGAGAAGCTGATTTCCTTTAAAAAGGCAAATAGATTCTGTACAGAGTTCAAAGGCATTTTCTGCTTATTCTGTTTCTCCTTTTTAAGTCATAGAGGCCATTTTCATAAAACATCTTACATGCAATTAAAGTGTTTGGATAAGAGAGAGGTCATTCTTTCCAACTTCCTGCAAATCTTTCTTTCTCAATTGTTTCAGGAATGCTTTACTTCAAAGGTTTTGGTGGAAATTTTCCCCTCCCCCCCTTGCAAATTTCAGGTTCAAAATTTTGATCAAAGTTTTCTTTTGAGCAAAAAGCCCAAACCTCAACGTTGGCTCTCTTGCAGACTTGAAGAAAGAAAGCCAACATGCCCACATCCTCATGAGTGCACACTTCCTTTTACTCTTTGCAGAGGCAAAACATCTGTGGAGACATTAAATGGTATTCAAGCTAGAGGCGCTAAGTGAAAATCATGGTACCAGTCCATGGAGCAGGGATATCTGGGCAACTTGGCCAACATCTCCTTCTTTCAACAGCCTAAGTGAGTCTATCAGATGTCATTAAGAGCATGATGGCCACTGCGTTTAACCTCACAGTTCAGACAAAGTTAAGATTTCATCAGTTCACTTTTTAAAACTTCCTTATACACCCATTATTTTTCAAAAAATCAAACAAATGAACAAACAAGCAAAAGCAAACAAACAAAAACACTAGAACTAGACTATCTTTGAGATCTGCATATCTGGTCTTGTCATTTGCCTGCCCCTAAATCTTTTCATGGCTCCCCACCTGCCTAGTGGGTAAAGTTCAAGCTTCTTACCCTTAGCATAGTCTGGCACCGTTCAACCTTTCCAGTATTGCTGCATACTCTTCTCCATGTGCTACCACAAAACCAAATTACTTGTCTTCTCTTATATACATCATGTGCTTACCTACCTCCATGCCTTTGATTACAATTTCCTAAGCCTGGAAGGCCCTGCCTTCTTTCAATTAGTTAAGTTACTACCCATCCTTCAATGAATCAGAATCAAAGCTGGAAGAGGCCCAAGCAGAAGCCAGCCTCCCACCCACATCTTGACAAGAAGAATGGCTATGACAAAGCCCTCAATGAATCCTTGAAGAACTCCGAAGACAGGGAAGCCCAATACCTCCCAAGGCAGCATATTCCACTTTTAGGAAACTCTCATTGTGAAGGGAGTCTTTCTTCCCAATAAGTCTCTTGGCAACTTGTACCCTTGGCACCTCGCTCTGTCCCCTAGATCTGAGCCACACAACTCAAACCCTACTTCCTCCACAATGCTTTACCCAGTCCTATAGCCAGCATGGTCAGGGGCTGGTTTTGCCTTTTTTTTATATCTTGAGAGCATAATAATACATGGCACTTTTAGAGTTTAGCAATGCTTCATGACTGACTTCCTTGGACATTTCTGAGTCCTTTTTTTGCAGCTTACTTCTGTCTGTGTTAATTGTCTCTACAAGGTTATAAACTGATTCTAAGTTTTGAATCTCTGCCCACACAATGCTCTGCACACAGAAGGTGCTTAATGAATTTTGCTTGCTGGACTGAAGGTAAAGTATAAACCTTATATTTATCGTGGTTGCTTTTGTTTTTACAGTTTTGAGAGATTTAAGAGCCAGTTTCTAAAGAATCTGAGCAAAGTTTGACACTGAGGCACAGAGAGGAAAACCAGCTTTTCGTGCAAAGGGTCTGCTTCAGGGACATCACTGGGCAATGTTGGTGGGTGGAATATTTTCCTCCCAGTGTGGCTAGGCTGCTAGCAATCAAACCAGCACAGGGGAAGCATGATTCCTGGTCCTATCCACAAAGTCAGAAAGTGTGACAGTAAGGAGGGGAGAGATAGCTGAGTGAAATAAGCATAAGTGAGGAGGGTCTGCTGGCCATAGAGGATCAGAAAATGGAATAATCTCCTCTCTCATCTACCTCTCCAAAGTCCTTCTTCCCTTCAAGCCTTAGCTCATGTTATCTTCACCTTCAAAAGGTCCTTCCCCTTTTCCCAACTGTTAGGGCTACCCCAATCACAATATAGACATATTTGTTTTGCATGTATCTGTATTTATCTCTGAACACATTATATTTTCCTCCTCCTTTACCCTTCCTCCCCCAAATGTAAGCTCCTTAAGGGCAAGGAATGGGTCACTTTCAATTTTATTATTTCAGCATCTAGGCACAGTCTCTGGCACAAAATAAAGGTACTTTATTTTGAACAAGAGTTCATTAACCAGGGAGAGGAATTTCAGATGAAACAGGCTTTACCATTTGGGATATATTAGAAAAATCTTTTCCTTCCTTCTCCATCGTGGCAAGGATGCGACCCCAGGCACCCAAAGGCTCTGATGGCAGAACTCAAGCTTTGGCAGGTCCTACCTAGCTGGAAAGGCTTCAAGTAAGGTCAACAGCCAGGATGGCCCATCACCCAGGGCTGGGCCTAGCTAAAATCATAGAGGCTCCTTACCAGGATAAACACCAAGACACAATTTTGGGAGGCTACAGCAAATCATAATGGCTCTTTACTAAGGAAGGCATTGAGAGGTTGGGACCTCTGTTGGTGGAGGGAATGCCTATACCAATGAAATCCAGGAACTTTGCTTCAAGTTGCAAAGCTCCTGATGAGATTTGAAGAACTTTGTGCCTTCAGCCAGTCATTCTCCTTGCAGACAATGTGTCTGGTGTTTGGCTTCCGCAGTAATCCCAAGTACTTGGCTTTTAGGCATCTTTATGAATTTGGCTGGCAGTATGAGAAAGTGGTAATCAATGCCAGGCCCCTTCATCAGAAAAAAACAACCATCAACCAACCCTGGGGACAGAACATGATCATCACTTTTTTAAAACTCTCAACCCAGGACCCCAGCACTACAAATGAGTAATAAGAACTCACATTTATATAACACCAAAATTTGCAAAGGGCATTTTCACTCATAACTACCCTGGGAAGAAGGTACTTTCCAATGATACTGTTTACATTTTACAGATCAGGAAACCATGACTCCAGAGACTTTAAACAAGATGATGCAGTAGGCAGATTACAGAGCTGTTATCAGAATCCAGGCCTTCTAATGAGAAATCCAGTGTTCTCTCCACTACACCTGGAGGAATAGCATCCATTTTGTTGTGGTGCACTTAGGACCAAGGAGAGAGTCCCCTACTCAAGAGTCTTCTCTTTCTACTGCTGACTCTCCAGCAAACAAATACCTCAATCAACAAAGCATCTCCATTTTCTGAGAAACACAAGGAGAAATATAAGTGCTTGACAAATGGGAAAGCAGCAAATCAGCAAAGAAAAAAAAAACATTTTGCAAATTCTGAACGGCTGTTCTCAATAAAAGGAAAATATGCAGTTAAAAGGACAATAAATAACCAAACAAGTTATGGGTGACACTTAAGGCAGAGATCTAAGCGTGGCTCTGCTTATTAAGGAAGCAAGGTTCATTTGTCCAAGAAGCAGCATGACAGTTTATTATTTTATTCCCTTTCA
This sequence comes from Trichosurus vulpecula, assembly GCF_011100635.1. Lineage (NCBI taxonomy): Eukaryota > Metazoa > Chordata > Mammalia > Diprotodontia > Phalangeridae > Trichosurus > Trichosurus vulpecula. The sequence goes on from NC_050577.1 coordinate 62,395,933, forward strand.
TTTCTCTTTCTCCAAAGTGAAAACACTCACTTCCTTACTGACCTCTACAGTGAAGCCAGTGTGTATGAAACATACAGAAGTGACAGAACCCTCACTCTGATTACCAAAGGTCTCATGTATAAAGCAATGATTAATTTCACATTATTCCTTGTAGCTACAAAAATACCTACTCACAAAATGAGGTTAGAAAGGAAATTTAAATATCTGTCAACATCCTGCAAATAAACATCCTTCAAAGCCATTTGGGACATCCTCTTACTGCATTTCCAGCTTCCTGATAGTGAAGGGACTATTCTATTATTTAAAGTCTCAGGACTGGATGCAAGTCCCAGATATCAGGGCTGTGGAATCACCAACTGGCCCAGCCCCCTTCCAGGGTCAGTTTGCACCTACTGGCCATCCCCCACACCACCAGAATAAAAATGACTCAGCTGCTGGCAGGGCAGCCAAAGAGCTGGCTATTTCTAGGACTTTTCGTAGGGACAGGAGAGTAACACCAGGCTGAAGCAAGAGCAGCTGAAAGGGTCTGATGGGTTCACTTCTGACACGAGTGAAACCTTTTAATACCTAAGACATCGAGTCTGGCTCCATTACATCGTGATTCTTTAATGCTACATGGTTAGATTACATCTATTTCTTCAAGTGTGTTATTTAAAAGGAAAAGATGACCTCTTTATGAATGAAATTAATTAATTCTAAAGTCTTTGTGTTCCCTCCTCTTCTGAGAGGAGAGGGAGAAGAGGCAGAGTCCTGGCCACCTATTTAACTCCAAGGTGGAACACTCCCTCCTCTGGTAACATACCTGCAGATTATGACCCTTGAGTGTGGTCTGGCGCACCGATCACGGGGGTCATGGCTTTCTGACTCAGAAGACCCTTAGAGTCCCTCTAGGCCACCCCTTCATTTTATAGATGAGAAACAGAGGCCCAGAGAGGCTCCCTCTCCTGCTCAAGTTAAGTGGCAGAGGTAGGGAATAAACATGGATCTTCTGACTTGACCTATTGCTCCTTCCAATATAGCATGAAGCCTCTTAATAAGAGGTTTAACTAGCAGAATGCATGTCACCAGAGAGACTTGAGGACTTCCTGCCTCCAAGAACAGCACTCTACCATGCCCCCTTCTCTCTACTTTCTTTTATGAAAATGAGTTCACATGTATACAGTGATTTGGGGAGGGGAAAGGGGACTTGGGGCAGCTATGTGGGCCTGGAGTCAGGAAGACTCATCTTCCTGAGTTCAAATCTGTCCTCAGATACTTACTAGCTGTTTGTTCCTGGGCATGTCATTTAACCCTGTTTGCCTCAGTTTCCTCATCCGTAAAATGAGCTGGAGAAGGAAACGGCAAACCCCTCCAGTATCTTTGCCAAGAAAACCCCAAATGGGGTCACAGAGAATAGGACAAGACTGAACAATGACAACAAGGGGGTTTAGGAGGGACTTTCAGTTATTTGGGGCACTGAGAATTCAAGTGATCTGTCACAAAGCCAGTCTGTGTCAGAAGCAGGACTTGAAATCAAGTCTTCTTGACGTTCAAGACAGCTCTCTACCCACCATTCCATAAGGCTTCTCATAGAGGGCTTGGTAGGTTATAAACTCATTTCCTCAAGATAACCTAATGAGATAGTACTGTTATTGCCATTTTATAAACACAGGATTGCATGATCACATCTAGAACTGGAACAGACCTAGAAACCCGGCCAATCTAACCCATTTCATAGATAAGAACATTGAGGCAGCGGTAGAACCTGGTTTTGTGACTGAGTCCTCAGCTAGTGCGCTGGACCAGAACTGTCACACCCAAGGCCCACCTGATTGTGGCCTGAACCAGATTAAAATTTAATTTACAAATAAACACTTAACAAACTACATAAAAATACAATAGAACACAGATGATGTTAATATTATGGATTTTTAAGTCAACATGTGGCCCACAAGGATCCATACAGTCTAGTTTCTATCTGAGTTTGCTATCACCATGCCAGACTGCAATTTCCAGGGGTGGCTGGTACCTAAAAACTCAGTGTTTTTGCTATGGCAGCTTCACCTCTTTCACACTCAATTATTTAAACAAATGGGCCTGGATCTCTGGTATATGCTAGGTCTTTCTTTACAGTTAATAACTAACAACTGGGTGTGAACCAGAGCTAAACTGTGAACATGTTTTAAAATAGGACCTTTTCCTTCCTCCTCGGGGCTCCAAGGGACTGGAGAATAACCATCCCAAGCAAAGGTTAAAAGTGCTTCCACTCACCTGAAAATCCTGATCATCAATCCCAAACCTTTCTCTCAGGTTGCGGAAAACCATTGGGCAATATTCCTTAAATTTGAAATGACTCGGCATGTTTTCTCTGAAATTGTAATACCATAAAATGAGATGCAAAGGCACATATAACAGCTAATGTTGATGTAGCTTTTTAAAGTCTGTAAGGCATTTTACCAACACATTCATCCCACTTAAGAGTTCCATCAGCTTTATGACATGGGCACTAGAGGTATCGTTAGCTTCCTTCTATAGTTAAAGAACCGAGGCTCTGAGAGGCTGGGTAATTTGCCCAAGGAGACACGAGTGCTGAGTGTCAGAGTTGGGATTCAAATTTAGGTCTTAACTATAAACTCAACGCTCTCTCCACTGCCTCTCCTAATCATACTAAAACTTCCTGATGGGTTGTTCTAGTACATATTTTACAGGCAGTAATTTAGAGACAAACAGTAATAGTTTTCCTCCTTCATCACTCTGACAGCGCAGATCTTCCTTATCTCTACCATGCTCATCTAGCAGTTTTTGGTTCATGCTTTAGAAAGTGGAGAAGTCATGAATAGGAGGGAAAAAAAGAAGTGAAGGGGAAGGAAGAAGTGGGACGGAAAGAGGAAAGAAACAAACACAGGAGAAGAAAAGTAAAGGAGGGCAGGAAAGGAAGGTGGGAAGGGCATTCCTGGTCCACTTTCAGTTACTCACAAGTGGTAGGACTGAATTATAGCCCTCCAAAAAAAAAATAAGACTATCCTCCCACACTAACTTCAAATTCTGAATATGCTCCTCCTCCTCCTCTTCTTCTTCTTCTTTTTTTTTTTTTACTACTTTCCAAATTCAATTCAGAAAACAAAACAGTGGACTAAGATTTTCTTTTACCCTTCTAATTCTTGAAAGCCCAGCCTCCAAAATATATCATGATAAGGACTAACTCACCTGTTTCACTCAGGACAATGGTTTTATTTAGAAATTCTTTCATTTAAATTCACATGGATAGGAGTCATATTTTCAGTGCTTTATATGGCCTCCTATGAAGTTTTACAAAAACGCATGTCATCCTTTATTCATGGGCAAAATAAACCCTCTTTATTTTTGTCCAAAATGAATCCCTTTTAAGGATGCACGTTGTAGAATGTAAGTTTATATTTCTTCCAAAATCCAAATAATTTGCATCTTTTAAAAAATTCCCATTATAATGAGAATTTGACTTTTAACATGTAAGATATTCACAGAGAACAATATGCCATATGGCAAAAGGATACTACCCAGTAGGCCCTGCTGTTACTTTTTTGAACAGAACAGATGGTTGTGTTTATCACAGGATTAACTTAATCAGCAAAACTTTACTCCTACCCATTGAAAAATAATGGAGTTTTTAAAACTTCATAAAACTGAACTCCCAGGAACTCTACCAGCACAAGAGAACACTGGCAATTGAACTTACTTGTTAAAAAGGTGATTGTCCACCTTTATCTTGGAATATGCTTTGAAATCGTCTGGCATGAGCATCACAGGGATTTGGACATGGCTCAGTTCATTGATCTAGAAGGGAAAAAAATAAACATTCCACAGTGGTCATCATCACTTGGAAAGCCCCTTCCCATTTTCCCTTCACCTGTGTCCCTCATTGGCCAGGGGGCTGCAGTAATTCTTCTCTTTCCCCGGCTGCTACGCTTAACATCTTGTTTTCCTCTCTTGTTCTCCTTTCCTGGTGCCACTATACACACACACACACAGCTACTTCCTGAGCCCCATACATTAACACTCCCCAAAGCAGGTGTTTGATTCTCCTCTCTCTCTCATCAATGCCAGGATATGGTTACCGGTCTAGTAGTGGCAAAGGACAATGGAAGGAAAAAAAAGATGGCAAACCACCCCACAGTAGCTACCCCTGGCATCGTCCCTTTGGCAGAATGAGGAGGAACGTCTAGCATGTAATCACTATTTAACCGATGGATCAAAAAAGTATTAAGTGCCTACTGTGTGCCGGGCACAGTGCTAGGCACTGACAATACAAAAACAAAAGGTGAAGCAACTCCTCCACTCAAGAAATTAACATTCTAAAACAAACAAGCCACTGTCCTTAAGAATTGTTTGGCTGACACTTAGGATCCCCTTGTGCAATGTCTCATGGAGTTGCTCTAGGCTCGACTTCCCCAATTTTGGGGATTGTTAAGAACACCACTGCTAAATTCTAAATTCTGCCTGGCCCCTGAGATTTGGTTACCCTTTGAACTCTGGCTTGAGTCAGAAGAGTCCCCAGTTTAATCTCTAGAATCAAGATTTCCAAAACCAAGAGAGTTTTTTCTGTTAATTGTCCCTAATTACCAGCTTAAGTGGGCTCCATTCCTCACTAGGGAGTTGGAACTCCACTTTTCCTCTCCCTCCGTTCCACTCCCCACTACCTGACTTGGTTTGATTCACAATATTTCAGCTCTCCTCACCATTCCCCTTTCCACATGGCACAGGACTGCCCTTCACCCTCATGCCAACCCTGGGACAAAATGAAAAAGAAAGACTTCTTTGGTGACAAAAGGAGATGCCCAAAGAACAACTTGGGCTTTCCTCTAAAATGCAGAATAGACCCTTGCAATTTAATTCTCCAAGGATATATTATGTATAAGGTACAAGGATCTTGTATGTAAGGTATATCATGTGTATAGGTACAAGGGACATTAAGTCAAAAGAACTACACAGTCCCTGCCCTTGATCAATCATCAAGCACTCAGGTGGTGCCAAGCACTGGAGACGCAAACACAAAAATGCAATAGTCCCTACTTACATTCCAACAGACAACACAGACAAGTACAGGCATCCTTAAGGCATGTACAAATCAAATACAAGCTGAGGGCACCAGGAAAGGTTTCCCCAACAGCTGTCACTTTGGCAGAGTCTCCAAGGAAACAAGGGATTCTTGGGGGCAGGGGTGGGCAAGGAGAGCATTCCAGGTATAGTGGATGGCCAACACAAAAGTATAGTGATGGAAAATAGAGCTTATTGTGAGAGAAACAACCAGGAGGTCAGCAGGACAGGACCACAGAGAACATAGAGGGGAATAATGTATATTAGCAGAATGGAAATGTAGGAAGAGGCCACTTTGTGAAGAGCTTTAGAAGCTATGAGGGGTAAAAACAGGACACATATATGTAAAGTAAAACAGAGGAGGAAGAGTCCTAACAACTAAGGATACCAGGAAGGCTTAGTAGGAGGACACCTTACTTGTAGAAGACAGGTAAGTGCAGAGTATCTCATCACCAGAAGGTTGGTCACCAGGGAATAATTTTTTTTGGCCCTAGCAACTCATTAGGCCATTTATTAATTGGTGTGGGATACAGTCATACCAATGAAACTGCAAATTCTTAAACGATAGAAGTAAAGAGTTTGAGAAAAATTCTGAATTTGCTGGCCACAATAAGCTTTGTTTTAAAATCATATTATAAAGCATTTCAGCACAGAGTATTGAAGGTACAGCTGCTTGGAAATTAGGCATGGTCAAACCTATTTAAAACAAAGTACAATTCTAACAAAGAAGCTTTATGAAGGTATGTAAATGTAAACATAAAAATTGCTAAGCCTTTGGCAATGACCTAGTCAAAGCAATATTTGGGACAACCAAATTCTAGTATAACAAAAGAATGAGAACAGTGCCTTGGGTTTCACTGTAATGGGAGATGACCTGTACAGAACCTTAAATCGGTCCCAAACAATCTTAATTACAACCGCCAACTCTCCAATTAATTCTTGCACTGCACAGACTGCTGATTTATAAAACCTTTCCATACAATTAGCTCTCTGGTTTTTCACTGCCATAAATTACTCTGAGGATCCTTTTACTGGTGCCAACAGCTCCTTCCCAAGCCAAAATAACATCACAGCACAAGTCAAAGAGGGAAGTTAATCCAACATCACCTGGAGAGTGTACAAGCTTGGCCTGAGTGTAGCATCTCCAGAGTCTCCTTTCCACTTTAAACACACAAGGATGCTATTTATAAAAACTGAAACAATAATATAAAATTATGTAACTCCTTTGATTCATTCCCTATTCTTTTAAGTACCTTACCAGTACAGGGTAATTCTCAGAGCAAATTTGTGAGACAGATAGATACTGCTCCAGATTCATTTTACTACTGCACTGTAAAAGCTTGAAGGATTACATTAAAAAAAATCAACGCAAGAACCATAATTAGAACTCGCTAATTGTTAACATAAATCTTGGAGCCAGATAATTAAAATATACTTTATAATTAAAGAGACTGTTACAGAGATGATTATTTAAATAGTTTGGAGATCTGGAAAGGAGGATTTAATGTAAAAATAAGGGTAGTAAAGGTGTCAAAACAAAGGGAGCATGTACCTGCTGCGTTGGATATTTCACTACAACAATTTAGGGTGGCTACATAGTACAGACAAGAGCGCTCTAGATGTGGAGCCAGATGACCTGGGAGCTGATTTTGGTTTGGCTACTTAGAACCTATATGAGCTTAGCCAGTTACCATCTCTGGGTAAATACAGATTTACTCACCTGTAAAATAACAGTGTTAAGACCAGGTGACCTGTAAGATCCCTTTCCAGCTCAAAATTTATCATCCTATGACAGGAAAGTCTTACTGGTGCCTCTCCTTAACAGTCCTATCTTCAATCACAATTATGCTCTGTGTGATTAATGATGTCTTCTCTTCCCCAGTTTCAAAGTGGATTAAACCTTGACAATTCAGAGACTAGCTATTCTGCTTTGCCATGGTCCTGGCTTCCTCTTTCTTCCCCAGCTAATTCCCCTCTCTCTGTTCATTAGCTTCTCCACCAGAAGGTGAGCAAGGACCACAGGATTAAAGAGTTAGACCTGGAAGGTACCTTAATGGTCACCTAGTCCACCCACTTTATTTTACAGAAGAGCTAATACCCAGACATTAAGTACCCAAGTCAAAACTGGTAGAGCTGGGATTTGAACCCAAGTTCTCTGACTTCAAATCCTGGACTCTTTCTGCCATACTATGCTGAAATACTAAAAATTCAGTATAATTCTTTCTTTTTAGTAGCTCTGTGAAGGATCCAGGGGAAAAGATTTAAAAGGTATTGGTTTAAATACAGTTCAGGGATAAATCTGAATTTCATTGGGTTTGATTTACTTGTGGGACCTTGGGCAAGTCACTTAACTCACTTGGGTCTAAGATTCCTCAACTTTAAAATGAGGATGCTGGACTAGAAGACCTTGAGGTTACTTCCAAGAACTAAATTTATGCTCCCATGATTTACTGAGCTTACACTATATGCAAAGCATTGGGCTAAATGCTGGGGTTACAGAGAACAAAGGATAAGCTTTATGAGAGCTTACAATCTGGTGGAGAAAATAGGGTGTGTGTGTGTATCCATGCATATCCACATATGTGTATATGTTAATAACAGGTAGCTAGATGGTTCATGGGATAGAGCACTAGGTCTGTGGTCAGGGAGACCTGAAGTCAAATCTGGCCTCAACACTCACTAGCGATGTGACCCTGGGCAAGTCATTTAACCTGCCTCAGTTTCCTCAACTGTAAAATGGGGATAATAACACCTACTTTGCAGGGTGGTTGTGAGAATCAAACGAGATATTTGGAATGAGTTTAGCACCATGTCTGGTACACAGAAGGCACTTAATTCCTTTCCTTCATCCTTTCTTTCCTTCCTTCTTTCCTTTCTTCCTTCATGGATATAAGATGTTCTCATCTACCTCCCTAATACTACAGATGAGGAAGCTGATGTTCAGAACACTTAAATGAGCTGCCTGAGTTGACAGAGTTAGTTGCTTGGTACAGAACTAAGATTGTGACCCATCTCTTAGAACTCCCAATCCAGCCCTTTCCACCATACTGGCACAGTGATCAGCACTGATATCTTCAGGTTCATGACTGAGGAAATAGTCAAGCCTTTAATATGAACCACCATAAATCAGGCCAGTTTGATTTCATTTCCTATTTTCTAATTCTTCCTTTTCATTCGATTCTCTGGTTTGAATCATGGGTCTGGAAGGCTTTCGTAGCTGCAAGTCATCTTAAAAGTCATTTAGTCCAACCCCATCATTTTACAGATGAGGAAACTGAGACCCATACAGGACTTGCACAAGGCCACACAGATTGGAAATGGCAACCAGGATTTTAACCCAGGTCCTGTGACTCCACATTCAGCACTCATTCCACTTCAGGAGTGAATACAGCTGGTTTTAGAGCAAGGAAGACCTGAGTTGAAGTTCTGTCTCTAATACAAACTGGCTCTATGACCTTGGGCAAGTCACTTAACTTCTAAACAAGTCTTTAAGACAGGAACTCTCACCCTGGGATCCATGAACTTGGTTTTAAAATATTTTGATAACCATATTTCAATTGGTTCCCTTTGTAATTCCTATATATTTTATACACTTAAAAACATTTATTCTGGGAAAGGCTTTACTAGGTTGCCAAAGGGATCTATGATGCCCCCAAAATGTTCAGAACCTCTACTCTTATGACCCTAAGTTGCAGGAAAGGTGCCGATCTGTACTAGTAGAGGGAGTTCCTTCATCCAAGTGTTCCTCACATCAATGAAACCACAAGTCTAGTTTCTATCCCTATCTCTACTTTGGAACCAGCCCAAGTGTTCTGATTACATTAAAATCACTTCTTGATAAAGCTTCCCAGGTGGTAAGTAGTCAGGAAGAAAACCTCCATCGATCAAAAGTATTTAATCTGCACCTGGAGTGTATGAGGTGTTCAGGGAGGACTAGTACCTCTGGAGTGAGGGCTTGCTGAACCCCTTTCAGGACTTCTCATCCACCTTCAGTAGCCACCTGTCACCCAACTCTCACCTGTGGCTCCAAGAAGCTGCAGCACAACCTGAAAAACTGTCTTGGTAGATGGGCTAAACCAGATTGAGGGCAATCAACAAGCCTCAAGCCCATTGGTGAGTTAGGGGGATGTCTACTCCAAGCATGTGAAGATTTCCACCAGCAGAATGAGAGGATGAGAACAATTTATTCCAACCATGAGGGCGGGTGAAGGAGACACTGTGGAGAACTTAGAGCTTGGTCAGATATCAAAGACACCAAGGTCATCAGCTACATCCCGGCCCGTCACCAAGTGTCTTGACTTTTGTCCTGCCACTGGACTTTGATGACTCTGGAAGAGAGAGTGAGGCTGACAACTTTGTACAACTCTGCTTCACTTAAATCCAATTTGTGTTCCAGTCAATACATCACCCCATGATGTCATCGGCACCCTTCAAAAAAAGATGAACAACAGCAACTATCTGTACTTGCTTTCTACAGACCTATTTAACTTGATAAGATAAAGTCAATACCAAACTAATATCTCACAAGGCCTAGAAGCTGAATAAACAAATACATAGTAAATACTTTTCTAGATTTATTGAGATACCACTGGCAAAAACAAAATACACAGAGATAACTACAAAATAAAGCAAATTTCACATTAGGAACATCCATTGAAAGGTCTGGGTATCTTCTCAAGGAGATGGAAGAGCTAACAAAAGACTTTTGGAAGTTCATCTTTCTGTCATTAGGGTCTGTCCCCCTATAATACAAGGGAATGCATTAGCACATGGATCCTAAATAAAAATCAATCACTCAAACTATCCACAGAGGAAAAAACCAATGAACAAAGGAGGTCTGTTGTCCACACTGCTATGGAGTTGGTTGGATAATACATCCACACATACATAATGATATTTTCAGCTGGATTAGTGAATATTAAATCCCTTTGGGTACATAAGCATAGATCACATGTCAGAATCATACGAGATTCTTTGCAAAGGAATAACAATAGTCAATCAATCAATAAACATGGAGGATGTCCAGCTCAGAGTTCAAACAGAAAAGAGACTCCCTCCAAATACAGAGATTCTCTAGATTAGAGGTTCTTAACCTGGGGTTCATGAACTTTATTTAATATCTTGTATGAGCACATTGGTTTCCTTTTTACTCCTATGTATTTTATTTTATACATTCAAAAACATTCTGAGAAGAGTTTCATAGGCTTCACCCAACCAGCCACACACACACACAAAATTTAAGAACCCCTGTGTTAGATGTTTCAGTTAGCAAATGACATCATATTGATTGTATAAAGCCCTGGGACGCTGATCCTAAACAAGAATCAGTCACTCAAAACAGTCTGGCCTAACTACACACAGATGAAGGCAACAAAGGATGTCAAATGTCCACACTGTCATAAGGAATTGGATGGATAATACATTTTATATGTGTGTGTATGTATGTGTATGTATATGTATGCATATATACATATATGATCATACAGTATATATCAATAATATATATTAAATATACATATCATTACATATAAATCAGTTCTTCAGTTCCTTTATCTTGCACAGGCACTATGGATAACAATGACCCCTGGCCTAGAATTGAGCAGGAAGAGAACAGGATTGTTTAGCTTTGGACGCTGAACAGTGTTATTATCTACCCCAAGCTTACCTTTGAAACAAAGCTCCATCTTTCTAAGAAAAATATGCTTTCACTGATACCATAAAAGTGAAAGTCACAGAATACTATAGCCTCTAAGAGTTGAAAAGGGGCAATGGAGAGACGCGTGGTGGATATGAGTAGTCTGTAATAACATTACCAACCACAAAGTGTAGTTAGTCAACAAATACTTATTAATTATTGACTATGTGCCAGGCAGATATTGTGCTAAATGCTGGGGATACAAAGAAAAGAAAAACAGTCCCTGTTCTCAAGGAGCTCACATTTGAATGAAGGAGACAACACGCAAATAACTAGCGACATACAAGCTATAAGCAAAGTAAACAGAAGATGACCTGAGAGGGGAAATCACTAGCCAGTGGGGGACCAGGAAAACTCTCCTGCAGAAAGTGGGCCTTCAGCTAAATGCTGAAGAAAGTCAGAGAAACCAAGGGATGAGGGGAGGAGGAAAATATTCCATGCACGGGAGATTGCCAGTTTCAAAGGTATAGAGGTGGGAGATGCCAGGTCATTGTCAAAGAATGGCCATTAGACCAGTACAGCTGGAAAGCAGCAAAGTGTAAGATGATTGGAAAGGGAAGAAAGGGCAAGGTTATGGAGGAGTTTATTCCTTAAGGTAAGAAGGAGTCATTAGAACTCACTGGGCAGGGAGGTGGCCTGGTCAGATCTAAGATCACCTTGGCAGTAGAGTAGCGAAAGACTTGGGTCAGGGAAACCAATCAGAAGGCAACAATTCTGATGAAAGATGATGAGGGCCTGGGTTGGGTTGGTGGCTGTGTGAGTGGACAGAACTGATTACATATCAGACTTGCCTGAAGAGAGGTATGACAAGATCAGATGAGGGTTGGATATGTGGGGTGACAGTGAGTAGTTGAGGATGACAGTGAGGTGACAAACCTGGACAACTAGGAAGATGCTTGCGCCCTTGACAGTTAGTGATAGGGAAGTCTGGAAGAGGGGAGTATGTGAGAAACGTAGCATAAAGCCTAACATCCAAGTGACATATGACCAGAAAAGAAAGTGGGCTGGCCATGGATGTGAGCCAGGTATGACCAGGGCACAGCTTCTGTATTATACTGGTATCTGACAAGAAAACCTTTTGGTAAACTGGGTAGATTATGGAAGTGCATGGACAAGAGCTGAATGGGAGACTGGGTTGTTACTTGTACCTGTGTAAAAAGGGCTCACACCGATGAGATCACAGATACGCTGAAGAATCAAAGTGATCCTTTTAGCGTTGAATGCACATAATCCAATCGTTAAATTCTTACCAAGACAAACTTTTTCCTAGTAGTATCTCTCCTATACAATTTGGAGGCATTTCACAAAGTATAATAAAAAACATTAGTTGCCAATAAAATAGGGTCTAAATTCTAGGGCAATATGAAACTCATAAGCAGCTAGGTGGTACAGCCTTGGACTCGTCTTCCTGAGTTCAAATCTGGTCTCAGACACTTACTAGCTATGTGGCCCTAGGCAAGTCACTTAACCTCATTTGCCTCAGTTTCCTCATCTGTAAAATGAGCTGGAGAAGAAAATGGCAAACCATTCCAGTATCTTTGCCAAGAAAACCCCAAATGGGGTTATAGAGAGTCGCACACAACTGAAAATGATTCGACAACAACAACAACATGAAAATCATTAAATGACTTCTCATTAATACTACTGCTGTTAAGTTGTTCAGTCATGTGCAATACCCATCATAACCCCATCTGGGCTTTCCTTGGCAAAAATAATAGAGTGGTTTACCATTTCCTTCTCCGGTGAATTAAGGCAAACAGAGGTTAAGTGACTTGCCCAGGGTCACACAGCTAATGAATATCTGAGGCCAAATTTGAACTCAAGTCTTCCTGACTCTAAGCCTGGTGTTGTATCCCTTGAGCCACCTATCTGTCTCCATAAATGCTAGTGAATTTTTAAACAGTCATCTCCCTCCCTGTGCAGGTTCGATGAAGGAGCCATTTCAGAATAATTTGCTAAATGAATAACTTCACGATGCAGGCAACTCTGTAAGAACATTCTTAATTACTTTTATTAAACCTCCTGTCTATGTAAATCAGACTATTCTAAGACACAAGCATGTATTTCCTGTGGGTTGCTAAATTTATTTTTCTAAGCAATAATTACATCAACACCTTAGGCTACATCACAGATATGCTCCTTAAAAATTATGTGTAAATCGAATCTTTATAAAATGAATAAAAATTTCCTACGAATTTCCTTCATGCTTCTAAAATTAATTTTGATTGACTCTCTATTAGTTGTGGCTAACAGAAAAACACTTTGGCTTTAAGTTTCTGAATTTCTCTTCCCCCTTCTCTCCATCCCTTATGTTCATTTTTGCTTTTGATGGAGCTCTGGGGCTTGGGAGAAGCCTTTTTTGGTATCTGGTAGAATTTTAATTTCATGGTTTGGCTTTCTACCTGACACAACCTATTAATACATCCTACTCCCAAACAAGGTAGCAGATTAATTCTGGCCCATTTTACCCTTGTGATTGTTAGCATTTACCCCCTGCCAACAATGTTTTTCATTAAGGCACATACGCTTTTCTTTGTATCATATGAAAAATATATGTACAGTTATCAGGATGGAGCAGAGAGACTGATAGATTTGGAAGTAGAGGATCTAGGGAAGCCCAGATCTGCCAATTACTTAAAGGAACAAAAAAACCACACACACACACACACACACACACACACACAAACATTTATTAAATACCTATTAGGTGCCAGGCACTGTGCTAAGTGCTTTACAAATATTAACTCATTAGATTCTTACAGCAATCCTAGGGGGGCAATGCTTCTGTTATCCTCGAGAAAACTAAGGCAAACAGAGGTTAAGTGACTTGCCCATGGTCATACAGCTACTAAGTGTCTTGAGACTGGATTTGAACTTGGGTCTTCCTGACTTCAAGCCCAGCACTCTAACTGCTAGCTTCCCACTTAATCTTTTGGACCTTGGGCAAAAAAAAAAATTCACCTCTCTGCACCTCCATTTCTCACCTACAAAATGACAGTTAGGCTATATAATCTTTCAGAACCCTTCCAATTATAAAACTATGTAATTCTATGTGGTATGTAAATAATATACACAGAGATCATCTGTGCTCAGTGTGTACATTTTTAAACCCTGAAAAGGAAGATTTCAAGTAGACCAAAATATATATGTACATACACACATATGTGCACATATGTATGTATGTATATGTAGATACATATACACACACACACATAAAAATGTATGTGTGCATAGAATACAAAATAAGTGTAATCGATGAAGATAAACACCTTGGCAACCTATAAAAAGTGATAAATATATATTAGAAGTCTGTTAAAATCCTTATTACAGTAGGAAGAAAGTAAGCAAATATATTACCTACCAAACACAAAGACTATAATTCCACATTGATTAATTCGTCCTGAAGCAATGACTTAATAAGCTAAAAAAAAAAAATCTAAAAGGTAATTGAACTGATATATTCATGTCAACCCCAAATAAAGAGAATGAACAAACTGGGCATCCAACCTGACAATCAGGTAGAAGCTCTGACACCCACCGCACCATGAGATACTGAAAGGCTGCTTGCTAGCAGAACATTCCATGAAGGCTCCCTCTCTTTTCTCAAGAACGTGGTGTTGGTCACTTCTAAAAAGAAATTGATCAGGGCAAAGCAGCACCTTCTGTTTGTTGCACTGGGGTAAGTACGATCCTTACATCAGTGTTGATAGTGATGTAGCTGGGGCCCAAAAGAGGATAGAAAATAAAGAAGCTTTGTTGTCAAAACTAAAACATACCAGACTGGGCAAAAAAATATTGACAATGCACTTAATTGTTTCTGAAAAATGTAGTTCCAAGCTTTTCTAAGTGCATAAGAAATGAAAGCCTACGCTACAAAACAGACTAAGAACTGACTGAAATATTCAGATGGAATAAAGGTGAGAAGGCTTAGAATTGGCAGAGAACTGGATTCAAATCTTGACTCCTACTTACTAGCTGTGCCTGTGGGAAAATCACTTAACTCATTCTCTGCTAATCTCTAAAATAGGAATAATGTTGCTAGCTACCTCATAGGCATGTTTAGGGGAAAGAGCTTTATAAATATTAATGCACTATGAAAATAAGGAGTAACTACAATTAGCTAAAAATAAAGGCAGCTAGGTGGTTCAGTGGACAGAGCACTAGGCCGGGAGTCAATGTAAAGACCTGAGTTCAAATCCAGCCTCAGACACTTACTAGCTTTATATGACCTTGGGCAAGTATAACAGCAAGCACCCTAGCATAGCCAGGATGTCCTGCTAGCACAAGTTCTTTAATCTGCTTTTAAGGGAAAGCAACTTTAAAGGGGTCAACAATCTTACTTTTAATTACATTCACTAGTTCAGGGGAAAGGTCAGCACCCTGAACATCAGAGAAAATACAAGCAGAGAAATTAGCACAGAGACCAAAAGACAATGCTTTGACTGCCTGAATCAAAGCAATATTGCTATACACTTTATATACACCACTGGATGAGAGAGAGACTTTACAACTGAGCAGTGAGGGGTCTGAACATACAGCTACTCAATCTCGACCAGGAAATCAAAAGGTCCTTCTCATAAGCAAACCCCCAAAGCAAAAGCTCACCTCTCAGAACATATACTCTTTAGACTGATAGGCTCGGAACCAGAAGGCATCACAACCCTCTCAGTGCCTAATTAGCTTTCATACCAAAAGGTGTGGAAGCCTTCCTACAAACAAGCCTCCCCTAAGCAAGCTTCCCTTAATGGGCAGGGAAGATTTTCATAACCCATTAATATTACAACAAGTCATTTAACCTCCATCTACTTCCACTCCTCAACTGTAACATGGGGATGATAATAACAGTACCTCTCAGAGTTGTCGTGAGGATCAAATGAAATAATATTTATCTAGTGTTTAGCACAGTGCCTGGCAAATAGTAGGTGCTATGTAAATGTTAAGCATCATCATCATCAGACAGTATTATAATAAATGTTTTATTTATTAATTATAATAAATTTAGTGCAATTATGTTGTATTAGTATAAGAAATTATAACAAATTTATTATAATTAATAAATATGCTTATTATAGGGGCAGCTAGGTGGCACAGTAGTAGAGCCCTGGACTTGGAATCAGGAAGACTCTTCTTTCTGAGCTCAAATCTGGCCTCAGACACTTACTAGCTGAGTGACCCTGGGCAAGTCACTTAACTGTTTGCCTCGGTTTTCTCACCTGTAAAATCAGCTGGAGAAGGAAATGGCAAACTACTCCAGGATCTTTGCCAAGAAAACCCTAAATGAGGTCACAGAGAGTCAGATGCAACTGAAACAACTCAACCACAACAACAAATACTTAACATGTTATTATTATCATTACTAAATAAAATAGAAATAACTTTGGCAATTTGATACTTTGGGATCTGTGACCTCAGTGAGCGAGTACTCCCTCCAATGATTCAGATAGCAATCCATCTAGCCTGATCCTTCTGTACAACCCTCAGCCATGTCATCCCATAAAGGTACCACAGGGATCCACCCAATGTGTTAGGGAAACCTCCACTGGAATGATCTCTTCAAGGTGCATGGATTTCAAAGAAGCATGTGGGTTGTGCATCAATTTTCCCTTGCTCTTTTTAATTCAATTTTTTAAGGTTTGAAACAAAGAGAAAAGAGGGAAAAAAACCAAAAGACATGTTTGTCCTTTCCATTGGATTACATTTTCATGTGGATAGTAAAAAGAACACTGCATTCTGAATTAGGAGAAAGACTCCACTTCTAAACCATGCTGTCTGCACTCTGGCCTTTATTCTCATCCCCCTCCCTTTAGAAACTAGGAGCACTCTGGATCTTTGACAGGTGGGACAATGGCTGGAAGTGGAAGATAGGTAGAATCCTTGGCTGGAGCCAGGCCTCCACGTCATTTCCCCACCACTGTTTTCTGCTTTCCTCTTCTTTCCAGCTGCTCTTTCTGTGTGGTCTTCCCCTATGGGAAGGCAAGCTGCTTGAGGACAGGAACTGTCTTGTTTTTTATATTCGTATTCCTAGGCCTTAGCGCAGTAGTGAGAAACAATCTGAGTGCAAGTCATTATACAGTTGTTAATTAAGTCTTTTATATTGTTTTACAGGTGGATAAAATTACTTTTATAGTATATAAACTCATCTGTGGATTCACTCAAAGTATCTTTATTATTTATTATTATTATGGAATTGGGATTAATCTGATTGCTTTAGCTATATGTTTCATAACAACTTCATATAATGTTCATTGTGTTACAAAAGACAGAAGCTATGCAAAAAAATAATTTTCACATAGTATGAAGTGAATTAAAAGAAATATAGGCATAATCCACTAACAAGACAACTTTAAAGGGGACAATGATATCCATAGCTAACCTATCTGATCTATATTTCAGGTGAATGGCCAAACTACATTATACAAAGCCATAACAAGAGTTGGGTACTGGGGCTTTGGTCCAGGGTGCAAAATTTAAAGGGCACTGATAACAGGACATGCATTTCTTTGGCGTGCTATAGTGAGCTCCTTCCCTCGGTTGCTCTGGTCCTCATTCTCCCTTCAGCTGCCTCCCCAGGAACTTGATACCAATGCCCAAAAGTCTTCCCACCTTGTGGTAATGCACACACTCTCTCTCTTCTAAGGTAACTGTTTGTGTTGCTTCCCCAGGTCCAAAAATTCCTACTAATAGCTCTGCCATCATAGTTGGGTTTTGCAATGCTGGGGTTTAATCATGATGTATTAATGACATCATTCTAAAATGATGTAAATCAAACCAATGTTACTTGGAGATATCACTATAGCTACAACTAACAGATTGACAGACACATCTAAGTTTAATTTAAAACATTAAAATTAGGAAGGCCTACCTTGAGAAAAATGTTTTCTTTTCTATTTCCTTCTAATTAAAACTGGTCCAAAGAGGTAATGATACAATGGAAAATACGTGGGATTTGCATTCTGTTGACTTGGTTTCAAATCTGGGGTCTGGAACTTAATAACACTAAATCATTGTTCCACTAAATCTGTTAACTTCTCTAGGCCTCAGTTTCCTCAACAATAAAGGAAGAGATATGGCCTTGGGGACCTCTAAGGTCTATGACTCCAAGAACAAGCTGCACACTTGTCATAAATCCAAGCAATTCACAATCAGTGCCCTTGGAGAATGTTACATATAGTATCTAGTAGAAGTATTTATTAAAGCAAATAGTTCAGAATTTGAAGTTTGTAAACATATGATTAGGCCTCCTTCCAATCAAACTTGTGATGATGGCCTGTTTTTTTTTTTAAATAAAAAGTTAAGGCCAACTCACAGTAGATATGTTTGTTCCAAAGCTGTAGTTTTAATCTTCAGATTTACATTACAATCAAGTTACCTCCAACTCTGTAAAACATATGTTTGTTTTTTGTGCGTACGATTTGCTGATTGCAACTCATATTACTCCTGCAGATTTAAGACTGAGCTCACGCTGGCTAGAAAACAAAGGTTGCAATTAAGCTGGGGGGAAAAATGGGAACAATAAATGACTACTGGACAAGGAATAAATAAGTGAGACCCAGCTGGTAACAGGCTCAGAAATGAAAGCGCACAGAGGGGTCCTCACCAAGCCATTTTGCACTGTGACGTTTTTAAATAAACCTCACTAATTTATATGATTTTAAGCCAAGCAACGAATACACTCATAAATTGCAAGGCATTATTAATGACACTTATTTAATTCAGATATATTCACCCTAAACACTGTATTACCAGGCTAATGCATAATTAGCCATTAATTTTCATTCTGTCAGAATGTAAGAAAGGGGGAAAAAAGCCTCACATGTAGAGCAGACACTGAGACATTTAATCTGATTACAATAAAGACAATTTACTACAAATTATGACATATTGAGATGGAACACAAAGTGGGCAGCATGGGAGGCTGCAGGACGTGGGGGCTGGGCACAAAGGCGAAGCCCTCGTCTGGTCCCTCTGTGCGGGCATGGCCAGAAGCTGTCTTTGTCACAGCAGGTACAGCTGCATTGGTGTGAGACACAAGAAGCCAGGGAAGAGCGATGCTTTTGGAGCCCCATTCAGACCTCATCATCACAAGAAACAGATTGAGGAGGGCTGATTCTTAGTTATCTTTTAAACAATGGCCCCTGCCATGGACATCTGGCTAGGCACCCTGATCTTGCTTAAAACAAGCAACTTGACAACAAAAAATAAAAGGGGTGAGCTGCAGAATGATGAGCCAAAGATGGGGGTGGGGGGCCTGCATAAGGGCAGGCCTAGAAGGCGAGTGGGGAGAATGGGCCAAAACCTCACCGCCATAGATGGGGAGATGTGGATCCTAAAGGAATGTTTTCATAAATGATTTTAATCCAACTCTCATGGGAATCAAAAATTAAAGACTTTGTACTATTTGGAATGACTAATGACAAACCAATTTCCTTTAAGTTTCTACCACTGCTTCTTTATTCAAATATGACTCATCAGCCTTCCTTCCACATCTTCTGCAGTTCTGTTTCCAGATTCAACAGAGACCTTTACTTCAGGAGCTAAATCTTAAGCGTGTAACATTTCCTGCCTTCTTCCTGGCCCTCACCTGCACCGTGAAAAAGCTTGTTCTCTCCAGGAATACCAGCGTGGATACTGTTTGGGAAGGGTAGCACAGTATAGCGGAGAGGTCCAGAAGACCTGTATTCAGACTCCTTGCTAGCTGGGTAGTGCACTGGATAGAGCAATGGTGTCAGGAAGACCTGAGTTCAAGTTTGACCTCAGACAGTGTCACCCTGGGAAAGTCACTCAATCTCTGCCTCAGTTTCCTCATCTGTAAAATGGAGATAAGAAGAACAGCTACCTCCCAGCGGTGTTAGGATCAAATAAGATAATTGCAAAGCACTTTGCAAACCTTAAAGCACTACATAAATGCTACTAGCTATGTGATCCTGAGAAAAGTCAGGTAGCCTTGCTGGGACTCCTCTCAGCTCCTACTCACTCATCAAACAGGAGAAATCTGACGTCAAAGTCTACCACTTGACTGAAATTACCTTTGCCAGCTGAATCCAAAGGTCTAGTCTATTCTCAGGCCTCATTCTACTAGAATTATCCACACTTTTTGATACTGTCTAAAATAGAGAGGTCAGTCACAAGGCCCACAGTACTGCTGAGTGCCTGGGAGCCAGATTAAAATGTAATTAAGAAATATTTAACAAAATAAATTAAAATATAATATAACGTAGATGATATTAATACGTGGTTTTCTAAGTCAATATGTGGCCCAAGGATCCTTATGTATGGTTTAGTGGTGCTCTTTCTACTTGAGTTTTATACCATTGATCTACAACTCCCTGTCCCAGAGCGCTGACTTCTGCTGAGGCTTCTGTGATGCACTATTCTCTCTCGGTTATCCTCCGGACAGCCTGACCACTAACCACTCCCTTGCTCTACATCATCATCATCATCATCATCACCACCACCACCACCACCACCACTATCACCACCACTATCATCACCATCACCACCACCACCACCACCACCACCACCATCATCATCATCATCATCACCACCACCATCATCATCATCAACACCACCACCACCACTATCATCACCATCATCATTATCCTCACCACCATCACCATCATCATCATCATCACCACCACCACCACCACTATCATCACCATCATCATTATCCTCACCACCATCACCATCATCATCACCACCATCATCATCATCACCACCACCACCATCATCATCATCATCATCATCACCACCACCACCATCATCATCATCATCACCACCATCATCATCATCACCACCACCATCATCACCATCATCATCCTCACCACCATCACCATCATCATCATCATCATCATCACCACCATCATCATCATCACCACCACCACCACCATCATCATCATCATCACCATCCATCCACCTATTAAGTCAGGGTGTGCCACAATCACTAGTTCCCATGGATCCAATCAGTATCTTTATGATACAACTCCAAAATCCAGCATTTGAGCCCTCCAGACACACACTACTGGAGATCTTCTCCTGAATGTCTCAGAGCAGGGATGGAAAACCTGTGGTCTCATGGGCCCTCTAGGTCCCCAAGTGCAGCCCTTTGACTGAATCCAAACTTCGCGGAACAAATCTCCTTAATAAAAGGACCTAGAAGGTCACAAGTGGCCTGGAGGCTGCAGGTTCCCCACGTTTGCCTCAGAGATGGCTCAAACTTGACAAGACCAAAAATGTCATGACATTTTTCCCAAAGTCAACTTGCCTCCAAATTTCTCCACTCTTTTAGTGCCCCACATTTGTCATTTTAAGAGTCAGCCATAGTTCTTTCCTTCAATATCCATATCCAATTAGTTGACAAGCCTTATCCATAATGGCTCCACAACACTCCTACACTTCTCATCTCTTTACTTACAATCCTGTCTCAGGTCTAGCCCTCATCCTCTCTAGTCTTGATGACTGCATTAATCTCATAATGGATCTCTTTGCTTCCCAACTCTCTCCACTCCAATCTATCTTCCACACAGCTAACAAGTTGATATTCCTAAAAGGGATCTGACGATCATCCCCTACTCAAAAAAATCTTCGCTGGTTCTCTATTGTCTAATGGTAAAATAAAAATTTCTTTGTTTACTTTAGAAAAATACTCATGCTTCACTGGTCCCACTGTCTTCTCTTGTGGATGACACAGCAGTCTCCTACTGATGCCATGCTGGCCCCAGAGAGTCTAAAACTCTCTGTGGAATATGATCCCTGAGGGGTTTGGGGCCTTCCAGAGCAGTGCTAGCATGGTCTGCCCAATGAAAGCAACCCCACAGTGTGCTGCTATGCTCAGTCAAGGGCAATGGGGACCACACATGACTACTCCTTATGGGACTCTACTGCTCTTCATATAAATTCTCCTATGCTACCACTTCTTTTTTTGTATCAGTATTCTCAATACTTGCTACAGGGGATAGAATATAATTGGTGTCTTATAAATACATGCTTTTGGAAGTGAATTGAATCTTATCTGTATATACTACCTGCTTCACAGGAGTGATGTTATTTAAGTATGCTGTAAAGTACAAAACACTATACAAAATGTGCAATCATGCACAATTGGGGTGTTCATGCTGAATAGGAAAAATGACTTATTAATCAAGAGATGAAATGCATATGCAAAAAAAAAGATACTTAAAAAATTTTCAACCTCTAGATTCACTCGTTTTAGGGATGTGGGGGGAAAAGCAACTTAGAAGCTTAGAAGAAGCTGTTAGGTTCATTCTAGTAGACTGTGAATCCAAAGGTTTGCTAGAGGACTGAATTAGAATTGCCTTCCTGATCAGCCTGTCTCACAGATATAGGGCCATTCCAACAGGCATCACAATTTTTACAGGCCTTCCTTCCAATAGTGCAAACCACAACTCAAATAAAGGAAAAGACAGCCTCCAAGCAAAATTCCCTAAAACCTCACATTTGCTTTGAACCTGGCTCCCTTACTTCTCTTGACACAATCTTTTCTGGTGGGAGATCTAGTCAATTATAGAAGACAGCTGAGGAGAAACAGAACTTAAAGAGACACATGACAACCTGAAGTATTATGATAACAATAATAATAATGATATCTTAAGTAAAAAAATAGCCAGAGAAGAGACCACCCAGATTACACAGAAAGGTCTAAATTAGATGCAGTTGCCCTTGGGAGTGCTCCATGTTTCAAACAGTTATAGAAAGTGAAAAAGATCTAACAAATAGATGGGAGAAATGGGCATCTGAAATGTAGCTTCCACTCCTGGGGTTGTCAGTGATTTGTGACTCTGAGTAGGTCATTTTATCATTGCTCTATGTCTTTATTGGAATGATGGGGATAATAGCACCCCCGTCACCCTAGAAGGGAGGTCCTACAGACAAAACAGATAATGTCAGGCAAGCTCTTTGGAGAAAAGTATTACAGAAAATGCCCAGCACATGGACCACCACTATGTATTGCTTCCCCCTAGATGTCTTTAGCAAGTTTAGAAAGAGCAATTCTAGGCATAAGATTTTTTTTTTTAAATCTGGTTGATAATGCTTCCATGTGTTACCCATTTGTAATATTCTAAACTCATTTTAAAAATCAGTAATTTGGGGACCCTGTTCCTGTTTGGGGGCAATTTTATGGTATTTCATTTCATTTCAAATAATAATGAAAATTGGTTAGAGCACACAAGGAAAGAAAAGTTCACAGAAGCCCATTCCCAGATGTCCCAGAAGTCTGCAGCTGCACCATTAGAATGTGGGTCTTTCATTGTAACTTATGCTGTAAATGGAATGGCAATTAGAAGGCTTTGAGGTTTGGATTAGGTGGGGGAGGCAGAGCAAATAAAAGGCAATCACAGAGGTAGGAGAAAGAGGTGGTTAAAAATGTTTGAAAAATGTATTTTCACTGGTTTCAAGGCAAAAAGTCAACTTCATAATATCATAAGCATAGTTAACATCTTTAAATAAAACATATACAAGTATATTCAAGTAATCACCTTTTCCTGAAATGAATGAATTCAAAATACCTAAGGAAAAAATCCTGGATCATTTGGATTATTCTTCTGCATGGGCAAATGGAGTGGTAATTATTCTGTAAGCAGAGCAGAGTAAGATTTGTGTGAAAAGCAATAAATGTTTTACACTTCAGCAACTATAAATTCAAAGGCCAAATTAATACACTTAAAGGGACTCTTCTGTTGAATGAGTATCGTTTAGTCAATCTTTAAATTAATGACTAGCAAAAACAAATGTGTTATTGGAAATGTTTCAACTCCCATTTCAAGTCTTATTTTAATTTCCAATGTGGATACAAATGCCATGACAAAATATTTGTCAGTTTCAGTATTTAGAAGCTCAAATGATCACATTAGTTGTGATTTTTAATGCAATATATTGCCTCATTAGACTACACTATGCCTCATCAAAATCAAATGGAAAATGAACAATATTTTTTAAAATGTTCAGTGAGCCAAAAAATCTAACATGAAACCAACAAATCAAAGGGAATCATTCACAAATACTATCCTGTAGCATTTTAAGTGGTATTCATGGCTTCTTTTTAAACGATGGGAAATTAGAACTTTTCATTAAAAACAAAAAAAACTGGTAAGATATGATTTCTTAAAATAATTCTTGATAAGGCTGTATTAATTTGTGATTAGAATTAGATCGCCTAATGTAATAACTCTTACTGTGCTTTTTTTTAACTGTAAATTTATATAGAGCATCATCGAGACAACTGTGTGTAGCAGATAGAGTGTTCAGTTTAAGCAGGGGTGGGGAATCTGCAGCCTTGAGGCCACATGTGGCCCTCTACGTCCTTGAGCGTAGCCCTTTGACTGAACTGTTTGGATTCAGTACTTGAGGACCTAGAAGGCCACATGTGGCCTTGAGGCAGCAGGTTCCCCACCCCAGATTTTTAATCTGGAAGCCCTTGGTTCAAATCCTACCTCCGACGTTTAGTAGCTATGTGACCCTGGGCAATTCACTGAAACTGTGTCTTGGGGAATGCCTTATTACTGAACTGATAAATAGTAGCCAGCTGCTGTCAACTGTGGCGGAAGGAATTCCCCACTATGGAGTTCCAACTGGATGAAAGTACAACTCCATTGTGTATTTCTTCTATATGTACAGTTTTAGAGTTGACAAAATGTTTTATATCTAATTCTCATTTGATCTTCAAAAACAACCCTGAGAGATGACAGAATAGAATGCTGAGTCTGGAACCAGGATGATATGAATACAAACCCTGCCCCCAAAACACTTACCTCCTGCTGACTCAGCTATAAAACAGGGATAACAGATAGCACCTAACTCACAGAGTTACTGTTGGGATCAAATCAAATTGGGTAAACTTACTAAGGTGTTATAGGAATGGTAATCATCATTACTATGACGATCTCCATTTTACAGGAGAGAAAACTGAGGCTGAGACACATTACTTTTCCAGGGCTTCAGAGCTAGAAAGTGTTTGAAGAAAGACTGGAATCCAAGTTTTCCTCACTCTGACGTCAGGGCACCTTTCAGCTTAAGTATTTATTTAGTGGGTCAGCTTCCAACTGGAAGAATGTGGTCTTCGTTTTCCATTGTTCCAAGCAGAACACTACTGACACCTTTCATAAAGGGGACCAGGGAGCACGAGCTAGTTTTCTACAGCCTCCCATCCATATCAGGTGTGGGCAATGAGGGGCAGTATTCATTCTAGATGTTCCCAGCCAAATATTGAAAGGCATTTTGGTAAGGGTGACTCTGTTTTAGCCTTTATTGACCTCTGTCAAAGATGGCTTCCATGGATGACTGTAAGTTAGATCAGGGGAAGGGAATAAACATTTATTAAGAGCCTACTAAGTGCCAGGCACTGTGCTAAGTAACCATTGTACAACTATAGTTTTACTTGAGATAACACCTTGTAGGGTAGGTGCTTCCATTAGCACTATTTTATAGTTGAGGAAACTGAAGCAGGGAGCAGTTAAGTGATATGCCCAGGGTCAGCCAGCTAGTCAATGTCAGAGGCGGGAAATGTCTGTCCACTGCACCACCTTTATGCCTAGTTCTTCTGGACGGAGAAGGCATTACTGCATGGCTCACTGAGGGAAAGAGAGCATCTTGACCATGATCTTAGGCTGGCTTGAATGTTATTTTTTTCTCTTTCAAAAAATCAAATTACATGTTGGGACCCTCTATCTTTGGCCAAAAGTCATTGCTCAGAACAAGTAATACACTCCAAGCAACTCAGAATTCTGCTTACTAGGAAAGCTACTCATAATCCATATGGACCTGGCTATGGGATTTTATGAGGTATCATCTGACATCCTCAGCAGTTGGCTGAAAGTCAAGAAACTTGAGGCATCAGTAGCTAGAACTTAGAGAGATGGAATTCACAAGAGGAGCACAGACTGAGCACTTATACAAGTAGTTCAAGTTTCCTATATTTTCTATGTTCTTTTTGATTGAAAAGCAGGTAAGTCCAAATAGCAAGAGCAGGACTTTCTTTAACACACACACACACACACACACACACACACACACACACACACGCTTCTTTCAAATATTTATCATGCCCAACAACAACCTAGACTACTGCAACCTAGTCCAACTCCTTCATTTTATAGATAAAGCAAATGAGGCCCAGAGAAGGGAGATAATAAGATCAGAGATAATAAGTAGAAGGACTTGGTTTTGAACCAGGTAGCGACGTCAATCTTTCTTCACAACAATCTTGTGGGAAGACAAAACAGACTTCTTTCACATCCTAGCTAAAATCCCATTCGCCTCTAATTCTAGCGCTTCCCTCTGCTAATTATTTCCAGTGGATCCTGTGTAGCTTATTTGTACATGGCTGTTTGCGTGTTGTCTTCCCCATTAGACTGTGAGCCCCTTGAGAGCATGGATTGTCTTTCGCCTTTGTCTGGCCGGTGCTTAGCAGAATGTTGGCACATAGTGATAAATGTTTGCCGATTAAATTTTACTGAACAGATAACAGAAGTGAAGTTAAGTAGTACAGGGGGCTTGGCCAACTTTCCTAATAGTCACACAGTTAATTAGGGGAAGAACAAAGAAAAGATTACCATACCATTAAATGATGGTGCCTATGCTGCATATACACATCTACAACTCTCAGTACCCTTCAACGATTCCCAGTCCTGGAATTAAGTTTCCACAGACTAGGACAAAGTGAGAAGCACACCACAACAAGCAAGGAGAGATGAGGGCTTTGGGGAGAGGGCAGGACCAACAAGGGAAAAGAACTTTCAACAGGCATTGTGAGAGGGTCTCAAAAGGATGGTGGGCTGGGGGCTCAGTCAGTTTTGCTTAGGACTACAGAATTCAAACATGCCACTGACCCAGTGAAGTTCAGGCTCTTGTTTATTCAGAATTAAATTAAATTCAACAAATAGTTAAGTACCTATTTATCATGTGTAGGGGGGTAGTGAGGAGGAGGAATGAGGAGGGAACAAGGAGGACAGACGAAAGTGGAGGAAGAACAAGAAATAGTCCTCTGCCTCTTGAGAACCTTCTACTGTACTGGGGTGAGGGTGTGGGCTACAATTTGCACACAAATAAATAGTATAAAGTCACACAAAATCATTTCAAGACGGGAGGAGTGCTAATAATAACTGGAAGGAGGTGTGGACTCAAGAAGGGCTGGTATAATAAGAGAGCAGTTGAGAACGGTGCTTTGAGGAAAAGAAGAATTTAGAGGCGGGTGAGAAGGAAGCACCTTTCAAACCAGGGAAACCACTTGTACAAAAGGCAAGAGGTGAGATTTCATGTACAGAGAACAGCTGAAAAGCCAGTTTAAAGGGTCACACTGCTCCTCTAGACCTCCAACCTATGCAGTAATTCCTTTCTTCAAATTCGAACATCTACTCCACGAAGAAGCTTTGGGGTGGCACACTTCTATCTATGCCTATGGCCCTGCTGATTTACTCACTTCCATTAGAACCATATATACCCAAGGAATTAAAAAATACAGTTGAAAAGACCATTCAAAGATAGCTTATGGACATTTTTTTTTAATACAAGCAAATTAAACTCAGTCTAAAGCAGAACTGTTTAGCAAACAACAGTTGAAAGCTAATTTATTCAGAACAAAGGGATCTTGTTTATAAGACATACCAGACCACATTCTTTCTGTTTCCCTTTTTAACCGAAAAAAGTTCCACAAAGCTACAGATTACTATTAAATTCAGGAAGACTCTAACATTTCTCTACAGATTTAAACAAAACTGCATTTCCATCACATTTTACTGTGTTCAGACGCCTTCTATAAGAGACAGATTTATATTGTTTTTCCAAAGGTAAAGCATGGTTGTTTTTATAAAGCATAGTTGTTTTTAATAGTTATTTTTGCCCTTTTTGGTGTTTTAAGAGTTTTTTTTTTATTTCATGTGTATATTTCATGCCTAGCTATAAACTGCTACATTGTGAAATCTATGAGGGCAGGGACACGTTATTGTCCAAACCTTGTACCTCCCACACACAGAAAAAGCTTAATAATAAATGTTGTTTGAACTGAAATTTATAAGCAGAATCTTTACACATCTAACCTGCCCAAACAAAAGAAAATGCCCAACTATTTCCCCTCTTCCCTGTAAAAAAATCCAGTTTCAGATTCATTAAAGAGGAGATAACAAGTTGGCTAATATCCAGTATCTCCCACGGAACAATACCCAGAAAGTAATAAGATCATAAGGTTTCTGCTTGAGGGCTGAAAAGGCCCTGAAAGGCCAGCCACCTAGTCTAACTCCTCTCATTTTGCAAGGAAGAAACTGAGTCCTAGGGGCTAAGTAACTTACCCAGGGTGTCACAGAAGTAATAAACACCAAAGGAAAAAATGGAGGCCAGGGCCCTCGGACTCCACAGCAAATGCTCTTTGGGAGGAAGCCATTTAACCTCTAACACTTAAAGTTCTAGACAAGTTGGTTGGTGGAGGGATTTCCCACAGATGAAATGACAGTTATCTGACATAGTAACATGGTTTCTTAACTAATGAAGCCAGAAACTTGTATGATCTAGTGATTCTGCATTTAGGCTTATTAATAAACGAAGAGGACACTTTCTTGAATTATAAGCTTTCTGCTGAAAGTTTCTTTTCACATTAATCCCAGTTCTTTTTCTTTTCAGACACCTTCTGACCTCCTGTCACACAGACTATGTTAACAGAAGCTGAGGAATGAGTTCAGCTGTGACTTCCCTTTGAGATACATTGTTCTAGGAAACCTATGAAAAATGCCATTTGTAATCTGAAATTAGGAAAAATGTTTGAAATTGACAAGGATGCCATTTGGCAAGCTTCAGAGTCATGTTCTAACAGCTCTTGGAATAAATTAAAACCAGGTAATTCTATTCTTCTAACACTAAACCCTCTTCAATTTTACATCTCAAATTGATCCTAGGAGCACTTTTTAGTAATATCATTTTTCCCCCTTGTTTAATCCCAGGAGATTACAATTTTCAATAATTACTTGTGTTGTTCCAAAGAAAGAGGGAAACCTTCCAAGAGCTTAACCTCACTAACTCAGCATTAAAAAATACCTGTGCTGGCAGAATAGAGACAGGCAATAGCTTGTTACTGCAGAAGTGTCTTTTCCTACTAATCAAAGATAAGGGCAGAAATGTATCTCTAAAATGAAAGACTATGAAGTTACTACAACCAAAATCTCAAATAAAGACAGATAAGGGAAGTCACATTTTACAACTTACTTTAACATTGTCTTTAAAAGAACAAAACAAAACAAAAACTACTAAAGTATTCCAGTCTTTCACTAGAGGCAGCTATCTTTTTCATTTGAAATCCTGCCTGTGTTTTCCAGCAGTGGGTGATTTTGTTTTTAAAAGCTCCCTCTCTTCTTTTCTGAGGACATTAGTATCTATATATTAAAAGATAAGTGAAAGGCTCAGAGTAGGAAAAAAACTGAATTTTCATAATAGATGAAGCCTGTGTTATGTTATTATTTTTGTGCTTATTTGCCTCTATCAGACTGGAAGTTCTGTGAGGGCAGGGACTACACTTTTACACTTCTCTATACAACTCTACCCCTACTCCATACCCCAATCCCGTACCAGATCCAGTATGGTACGGGAGAAAGAGGAATAGATCTGAAACCAGAGGACCTGGTTTCAAATCCTGTGTCTGCCACTTACTATCGGAGATCTTGGGCAAGTCATTTAGATTCTCTGGGCCTCAGTTTCTTCATCTGTAAAAAAGGGTTTGGACTAGGTGAAGTCTCCTTTACCTCTAAATCTTTGATCTTCAGTTTTACTGAATTTTTTTCCTCTCCTTTTCCTCTTCTGAATCAGTCTTTGTGGCTCTCAAAGAGGGGGGAAGATGAAGGGAATACAGGGGGAATCTAGGCAACATTTTAAAAAAAAGAAACTAATAAAAATCTATTATTTAAGATCCTATAAACCTAATACAAGGTCTTGCACAAAACAGATACTCAATGAATGTTGGCTGCATGAATGGTGAATGTGAAGATAAATCCTGTATTTGTTAGTGCAAATTCATTTGTTCATTTGGCTAGCAAAGACAAATCCTGGTATTTATATGAATCACTCAGGAAGATTAATCATTACACTACTTTGTAAGGTTACTCAATAGTTAAATTAATAATACTAGAATGATGTGGTAATCCAAAAAAACCTGCTGTTTTCAGTGAGAGGCTATGTGCTTGGTACTCCTACACTGACCATTTTCCTGGAACTTTCCATGCTAGATAAAACTTTATAGAATTGAACAGAAATTCCCTCACTAACCTCCCTACTTTACATGTTTCTATGGTAAAGAAGGTAGGAAATTAATCAGAGGCATCTGAGGGAGACCCCTTTCTTTCCCATAAAACACCTGGCCCTATTCCACCTCCTAAGGACTCTTGTTTTGTAGAACTGACCCAGAGATCTTGGTATGGGATTGGGAAGGGGGATGTGGATCTGGGTTAACCTGAGTCTTAACATGTCTTTATGGTCACAATCTCCTTGTTTCTCCCTCCATGGTCTCAAGGCCATCTCACCTAAGACCTACATTGGCCCCAGAAATACTTACTGCTCCACCCAGAGGTCCTACAGTATCCTGCTCTTGCTGGTGATAATATCCCTGGATGTCCTTGCTCTTTAGAGAGCTGCCTGAGGCTCAAGGGTGGTTAGGCAATTTAACCAGTCACACAGAGATGAAGGGTGAGCAATGGCAGTGCCAGGCCTTCCTGTGCTCTATCCTCTAAGTCATTGTAACCAGAATGGACTTTGTTTTCTTTGAATGACTCAGCTTACCTCATTGAGCTTCCCTGGACACTGGGGCTTGCTCTTCCAGGGCAGGAAGCCCAGCGACCATGCCAGGAATCAGAGAACTTCCTGTGTGATGAGTCATGGGGCTGGCTGAGGGGAGGTGTGTTAACCTGGTCTACGCTAGGGGGAGGGGCCAAGTCAAGAACCAATCGGCCCTGGTCATTCAGGCGGCGCTTGATGATGTCAAAAACTCTATAAGAGGGGAGAGGACAGCTTGAAGATCCTCTCTTCCTTTTCCTTACCGTAGAGGGGAAGCATGTATACAATTTTGCCTTATACCATCTCGCTTCTCTGTGGCCTCCTGGTAACCCTTGTGAGGCGGACTTATTGGGCCTGGAAGCTTTTGATGAAAATATCAAAATGGGGACACTGGTTTGTGGGTTTGTTACTGTGGAGTGTAAATACATGCTTTAGTTCTCCTGCCTTCTGCCTAGAGAATTCCTTATATCCTGCGGTTCTGGACCTTTTAGGCACATATGAGATTCTCCTTGAAATCATAAATTCTGCCTTCCTAATATAGTCACACTGACTAATAGAGAAAATAAAATATTCTGTAAATATAGGGAGCCAAATCCTGCTACCTAAAAAAAGTTCCTTTGGTAAATCAACCCTGTTTAATGTATCTATTTCATGGTATCGAGGCAAAAAACCAAGCATTTATTGAGTGCTTACTGTGTAACAGGCACTATGCTAAGTGCTGGGCATAAACACAAAAACAAAAAGACAGTTCTTGCTCCCAAGGAGCTGATATTTTAATAAGGAAAGTCAATACACAAAAGAGAACTGAATTAGGGGTGCAGGAAGGAGCAGGGACAGGGAAGAAGGGGAGCCTGGTGTTGAACTCCAGAAAGTCAGAAGGACTTCTGAGAAGGGGATGAAGGTTGGCCAGTATGGGCCCCTCCCCAAAATGGAGACACTAAATGGAATTTACCAATGGGACAACAGCGATAGCACAGCAGAGGGATGTTTCAAGGTGAGAATACAACTGAGGCATGGTAATGAAGTCCAAATACTCAGAAGCACAGCCAGGAGAGGAATGTTGGGTGTTAGGAATTATTCGAGGATAGAGTGCTGGATGGAGCTAGAGTCAGAAAGAGCTGAGTTCAAATTCAGCCTTAGACACTTAGCTAGCTGGGTGTCTCTAGGCAAGTTATTCAACCTGTTTGCCTTGGTTTCCTCACTTGTAAAAGAGGTATAATAAAAACACCTACCTCCCAGAGTTGTTATGAGCATAAAAGGTAGTAATAAAATGAGGTAATATTTGGAAAACACTTTGTAAATCTAAAATCACTAATATATATATATATATATATATATATATATATATGTAATTATGACAAAACTATGTAATGTAACATATATGGTATCATCATATAATGATATTATCTTTGCATATACATGCATATGCATGTGCATACACACATCCATACACAGAACTCACAAAATAAATAAGTAATTCTCCAAATGGGTGAATGTTTCTCATGCTCTCAAGAAATTTACTTGCTTCTATTAGCATATAGCTCTTGAAATAAATTACAAAGAAATATTTTTCCCTATAAATTTTTTTGGAAGAGATTATGGCAGAAACCCTAAGTAGATGGTAAAGGGACAAGACCTCTAGGGTTAGAGTAAAATAACTGAGGCTTATATAATCCCAGCTCTGCTATCTATACTTACTGAATAACCTTGTGCAAAAGATGTCCCTTCCTGGAACCTCAGTTTCCTCATATGTAAAGGCAGCTGCGGGAGTGGGAGGGGGGCAGCTTTAGACCAGAAGATCCCTAAGGTCCCTGTTAGTGCTAAATTCTATGATTCTACAATAAAATTAGATGCTATGCTGCTAAAGGACTTAATCATTGTAAAATTTTTATACCTTCTGAATTTCAGGCTGGAGGACAAAGCCCCAGTTACCTCTCCCTAATACTTAGACTTAATAAATTGTTTGTTGAATTGAATTAAATGGTTGACTTGTGTCTCAGTATATACTAAACAAATTTACATTGAACTGGTCCTCTATCAGACTTAAGGTCTCGGAAGTATGCATTCCAAACAGTGAATTTAAAATAACTCTTCTGTGAGTATTCAAGATGAAAAGAAATGCTTTATTTTTCAGAAGTAAATATTAAAAATATCCAGGGCATGGCAGTAAAAAAAATAGGTATGTATATATAGGATGGTATAATCTCATTGCTGAGTAAATGGCCCCTGAATTTAGCCCATTTAGCTTTTAAAAATGTATATCATTTTCATAATGTGTTAACATATCTAGACATTCATTTTCTTAAGTCTTTTTAATGGGCTAAAAGGAACATACTCCCTTGAGAAATCATTATTTCAGAAGTAATCAAAGCCTTCAGAGCCTAGTGGTTACACCTAGCTAATGGAAAACTATAGCCATTCACTACAAGAAATAGACTTCCTTCCTGTAGTCAAATACAGTCTTCTGTGTAGTTCAGTATTTCTCCATTTTAAGAAAATAATATCTTCCCAGAGAGCTAAGAGGGAAATGTAATTTACCTTAACTAGGTGATAAAAGAGGTATTTGGGGGCATTTGCATTTCTCTAGCTCCTCTTCCTAAATCTAACACGTTGGGGATTTGGAAGACTCCTAAATGATTCTTTGCACCTGGGTAATATCCATCTGGACATCTGAAACAGGGGGTCAAATACAGGTTGCAATATGTCCTTCATGTGTGAGGTGACAATGCTGACGGTTCTATATTGTTTCTCCTCCTGGGTTTCTATTTTCAGCTTGATTTACACTTGGCTTGTTTATGATGATACCTTGCATCATGTCATTCATTCTCTAGCCTATGATGCCATGGCCCCGAGGCACTAAAGCTGAGGCTCCTGACAGGGTTTCAGCAAATCACGTGGTTGTTAAGAACTCTGCTACCTGGGCCCACTGTTGTAGCCACACAGAATCTGCATTCAATTTGAGGGATTCAACTTTCAAAATAAAGATAATTATTAAATGGCTTTTAAATCTAGAACAGTATAAAATACGTCTTTACAACACTTGGCAAATGGAATTGCTTTCACTTGTCAATTTGAATACATCAGGCCAGGAGCTCCGGCCAGATTGTATATTCCTTCAGTGCTGCACAGAAATAACCTTATTGGTTTTCCTTTAGAATACCACAGGCACAGTCTGGCATACCGGAGAAAAGTACTAGACATAGAAACGCTACCATTTATATGACAGCTACCATGTGCCAGACACAGGGATAACCGCTTTACAATTATTACTTCATTTGTTCATCACAATAATCCTGGGAGTAGGTGCTATTATGATCCCCATTTTAAAGATTAGAAAACTAAAGCAGACCGAAGTTAAATGACTTGCCCAGGATAACACAGCTAGTAAATATCTGAAGCTGGATTTGAACTCTGATCTTCCAGGAACTTCCAAGAGTGGTGCTCCATCCACTGCACCACCTAGCTACCCAGGGCCTTCTAATACAGCCCTCTTCATTTTTACAAATGAGGAAAAGGAGGCCCAATATTCTCCTTGTCCAACATCACAAAAAGAATATCGAGTACTCTGGTTCCAGAGCCATTGCTTTGCTGTCTGACTTTGGGTAATTTTTTTCATCTCTCTGGGCTTCAGTTTCCTCGTCTGAAAAACAGATGGACTAGAAGACCTCTAAGCTTCCTTCCAGCTCTAAATATGAGCCTTTAATTAGATATGAATGATTATCCCCCCAATGCCAGAATGGGCAATGGGAATCACTCTCATCCTCTAGAATAAGAGACTTCTTTCCGTGTCCCACAAGAGTCACCTGAAGCACAAAGGCCATGCAAGGTATATGTGTGTACCTGTCACTTTTAGGTACTACTCAGCCTTCATAAAGCAGCCCCAGGCACCAGCTGAAGTGGTACTTGTAGACATTCTGGAGTCCTCCCAATGTCCATGGCCCCTAATTCCAAGGATTTACCAGCTCTGACGAGTGATGGCCTGTTTGCCTACTTACTAAAGTACAGTAAATACCACTACATTGTGGGGTGGGAAAATGTCATAGGTGCTTGAATGGACTGGGGCTAGGAGGGGAGGGCTTGTGAGAAATCAGGGGGCAGGGCTTACTGGCAGCCTCCCATGCACAGGAAAGAGAAGATGATGCTTGGTTCTTGCTATCTCCCCCTTGCTTTTGCACAAGTAGACTTTCAAACCTGGGATCCTTAATTCAAGGTGGGTAGATGGCACTGCGGAAAGGGCACTGGACCTGGACTCACAGAGACCCACGTTCAAATCCATCCTAAGACAGCTTATTAACTGTGGGTCTCTGGACAACTCAATTAACCTCTGCCCGCCTCAGTTTTCTCATCTGTAAAATGAGGGTGGTAATAGCACCTGTCTCCCAGGGTGGCTGTAAGGATCATGTGAGTTAATATTTGTAAAATGCTTAGCACATTGCCTGACACATGGTAAGTGTATTATAAACATGCATTCCCTTAATTCCGCTCCTGGAATTGTTCAAGGAGCCTTTCTCAATCCATCCCAATGCTCTCCTGACTCCCTGATAGCATTTTCTATAGATTTTGTCTTCACTTTTCTATGTCTACATGTTTTTCCACAGCAGAAAAGTCCCTTGAGCAAATGGATCATTTTCACATTTGTGTTTGTATCTCTTGCACCTATGACAGCAGCTGGCACATGGTAGGAATGTACTTAATATATATATGCCTGCTGAACTGAATGGAATTTGAACTAATCTGTTTAATAATCCTTGAATTTGGGGACAAGGGTACTTGCCCTGTCCTGGGAAGCTTACTAAATTAAAAGAATAATTTTCAGGGGTGTTTTTCCCCAAAAAATAAAAAGTAAAGAGGAATCTTAATTCTAAAATCCAGTTAAAAAAAACCCTCTGTATATTTTCATAGCCCCTTTTTTCCAGGAATTAAAAACACAACTAAGAAACTGTAGAACACTGGCACAGTTATATATTATTAAGTTTACATACACATAAAATGACGCTAATTGGGTAATACAAAGTCAACACACATTAAAAAAACAAATAGCCAAGAAAGACATTTCTAACCCTTCTTACATAAAAATAGCTAAAACTTCTAATTTGTTCATCTAAAAACAAGTTAAACATATGTAATTTTTTTAAACAAATCTAAAATATCTTGTTTACCAATTTCCAGGTTTTTGGATCTCAACAAGACCCTTTGATGCTTAAAAGAGATGCTTTTAAGAAAAATAAAAATGAATAGAAAATTTGTGGAGCTTGTTACCTCAAGAGGTACTACAGGATCAAAAAAAAAAAGCCATAACTAGCTTCACAAAAAGTTTTAATGAACTCAAGTATGACAGACTCATAATTTGTTACTAAGGGAAACTGGGATGGTAAGGAACACAACCCTAGCATTAGAGGCTATGGTCAGGGAAGACAACCATACGCTCCACAACACAATGCTTGGCTGAATGTACAGCCAGATGAACCGTATGAGAAGAGCACTTCAGAAATCCTTCTTAGATGCAGATCTTAGGGAATCACAGAATCTTACAGCTGAAAGCAAAGTGAGAAATTATTTAGTTTACACTGAAGTGGGTGGTTCTCTACATTTGTGGTTTATAAACCTGGGCCCTGTGCAACCACAAGCCTTCATAGAACTCAGCCAATGGGATAAAGGAGAACTGGAATCATCATGGAGGATTCTCAGTTCCTCACTTCCTTCAGTATTATTATCAGTGTGGGTCAGGCCTAGAGCAGTTCATCGTGGCTGCCATTAATGGAAATTGCAATTTATCTAACCCGTATTAACTCACCTTTTATACTCTTTGTTTCTTCTTCCCGTTCTTTTGTAGTCAGTCAAAAAATATGTATGAAGCACCTATTGTATCCTAGGCAATGTGAAAAACATGTAATAAGCCCCTTCTATGTTCTAGGCCATGTGTTAACCATTGGGGAAACAAAAAAGGGCGGAAAACAGTCCTGTTTACCATACAAACAACTGTACAAACAAGATATAGACAGGATAAATTAGAGATAATCCACAGAGGGGAGGCACAAGAATTACTTCTCTACTGATTTCCATCATCTAGACACCTATACATATTCACTGTTCTACCATCAAGAATATTTTTTTAAAGAAAGGAAAAGCACAATATAAAAGTTGTTGTATTGCATTTTTACTTATTTTGTTAACATTTCCCAATTACATTTTATTCTAGTTCTGGCCACATTTGGGAGTTTTACTGGCCACGGTGGTTAGCGGGCAGCATGTCTGACATCTCTATCTGAGACAATAGTATCTGCTGACTGAGAAAACATACAACAAAAAAGCTACTCCATGATTCAATGAGGAACATAAAATCATAGATTTCAACCTCAAAAATATATCAGAATATGAACAGTTTTCAGAAGAAGACATCAAAGTCAAATTTGTAAAAGTAAGAGCCATGCTCCAATTGATAAATGGTCAAAGCATATGAACAGGCAGTCTTCAAGAAGAAGAAATCAAAGCTCTCAATGGGCATATGAAAAAATGCTCTAAATCTCTATTGATTGGAGAAGTGTAAATTAAAACAACTCTGAGGTGCTACCTTACACCTATCAGGTTGGCTAACGATAGAAAAGGAAAATAAATACTGGATAGGGATGTGGAAAAATTGGAACACTAATGCATTGTTGATGGAGTTATAAACTATGAACAGTTCCAAACACTCTGGAGAACAATTTGGAACTATGCCCTAAGGGGTATAAAACTATGCATAACCTTTGATCCAGGAATATGCTTAACATACTTTGAATCAGCTCATGTAAGTCTTTGCAGGTTTTTCTGAAAACATTTTGCTCATCATTTCTTACAGCACAATAGTATTCCACCACAACCATATACCACAACTTATTCAGCCATTTCCCAATTGATGGGCATCCCCTCAATTTGCAATTCCTCTCACCACAAAAAGAGCTGCTATAAATATTTTTATACATATATGTCCTTTTCCTTTTTCTTTGATCTCTTTGGGATACAGAATTATTAAGAGTATTTCTGGATCAGAGGGTATGCACAGTTTTATAGCACTTTGGGCATTGCTCCAAATTGTTCTCCAGAATGGCTGGACCAGTTCACAACTCCACCAACAGTGCATTAGTTTCCCAATTTTGCCACATCCTCTCCAGTATTTTTATCATTTTCTTTTTCTGTCATGTTAGCCAACCTAACAGGTTTAAGGTGGTACTTCAGAGTTATTTTAATTTACATTTCTCCAATCAGTAGTGACTTGGAGCATTTTTTCATGTGCCCATTGATAGCTTTGATTTCTTGTTCTGAAAACTGCCTGTTCATATGCTTTGACCACGGCTCTTATTTTATAAATTTACTCCTTTCCTTATATGTTTGACAAATGAGGCCTTTATCAGAGAAACTTATAAAAT
Source organism: Trichosurus vulpecula (assembly GCF_011100635.1). Classification (NCBI taxonomy): domain Eukaryota; kingdom Metazoa; phylum Chordata; class Mammalia; order Diprotodontia; family Phalangeridae; genus Trichosurus; species Trichosurus vulpecula. The sequence continues at coordinate 62,433,847 of NC_050577.1, forward strand.
GGTTTCCCTAGTTTCCTACTTTCCTTCCAATCTTGGCTGCATTTGGTTTTGTTTGTGCAAACCCTTTTGAATTTAATGTAATCAAAGTCATCCATTTTACTTCCCATGATCTCTCTTTCTCTTGTTCATAAATTCCTTCTTTAGTCACAGATCTCCACAAATTTTCCATGTTCCCCTAATTTGCTTATGATATGATCCTTTATGTCTCATGTACTCATTTTGACTCTTTCTTGGTACATAGTATAAGAAGTTGGTCTGTACTTAGTTTCTGCCAAATGGCTTTTCAATTTTTCCAGCAATTTTTGTCAAATAATGAGTTCTTACCCCCAAAGCTTGGATCTTTAGGTTTATCAAACACTAGGTTACTCTGATTATTTACTACTGTGTATTGTGTACCCAATCTATTCTACTCATCCACTACTCTGTTTCTCAGCCAGCATCGGTTTGTTTTAATGATTATCATTCTGTAACGTCATCTGAAACCTGGAACTGCTAGGCTGCCTTCTTTCGCATTTAAAAAAAATTGATTCCCTTGATATTCTTGACCTTTGTTCTTCCAGATGAATTTTGTTATTATTTTTCTAGTTCTATGGAATAATTCTTTATTGCATCAGCTGAAGCATAATAAATTTTAGTCCAACCCTCCATTTTGACTCTGTGTGTATCTCTCATTCTCAAATGTGTTTCTTGTAAACGACATATTGCTGGGTTCTGATTTTTAATCCATTCTGCTAACATAATTCTTTGGTAGTTTGGTATCGAATCCCAGTTTGTTTGGTTTTTTTTGGACCATCCTCATTTTCCAGAAGAGGAAACTTGAGGCCCAGAAAGATGAAGAAATTTCTGAAAGTGACACAGGGATTAAATGGTAAAGCAATAGCTCTGCAGCAGGAGGACCTGGGCTTAAATCCCACCTCTGACCCTTATTCTTTGTGTGACCTTAGACAAGTCACACATTGGGCCTCAGTTTCCTCATATGTTACATGAGAGGTATGGACTAGATAGCCCTTGACCCCTTCAAGAAATCCCTTCCTACTCTAGAGCTATTATCTTCCCCTTCCCCCATATCACCATTGACATAATTCATGCAAGGTACATACTTTAAATGTACAATTATTGGGTTTATGTTCATTTTGGTTAAAACAACAACACAGAAAGAAAACAATAAAACACTGATAAGTGAAAATGTGAATTTGCAAGACAAACTCGAGAGTGATTACTCACATATATAATATTTTTTTTAATCTCACTGAAGACTTTAAAAAATTAGTTTGATCCTCTAGAGTACTTTATATGTTTCAGCTTCTAAAAGTTTGATTTACACAGTGCGTTTAGCAAACACACACCTTTCCTATATGAAATAAGAGGGGCCTGTAATTTTATGACCTAAGAACTGTCCAGTATTCTGAACACTGATACCCATAATTCCCAAAGTTCAAATGCATCAAGAAGTACTACGACAAGTCCTAAAAGTGACCATCAGGTCTAAAAAAGAGTAGTTTTCAAGCTTTCTGTGAAACCTTAAACTTCTATGGAAGGAAATCATTACCCTCAAACTGAGTAATAGCAGACTTTTTTTTAGCTCTATTATTTCTGGTTAATAAAATGATTTAATGCCTCATGGGCACAACCATTTCATTAGATCTACATTTTCTTTGATCTTTGAAAATGTAATATATATTCTTAAAGTCCTACATTGTGACACATTTGTTAGGTTGGTTAGGAAACTATAAAGTTAAATTAACTCGGAAAAAGGTCTCATGTTTCTTATACAATTGAGGGCCTCTGATCTACCAAGTTATTACCATTTCTGTGACCCAGCAGCATGAACAATTTGTGCTCTGAAGTGAAATTTAAATTTTCACTTGTCACTTTAAGTATTTCCATTCCAATCATTAAGTGTTAATAACAGCCACAGTGGTTCACTTTAATTTCAAAGTTTTCTTATCATCTTACTTGGTGTATTTTTTCTTGAAAACACCTATTTATACATGTTGTATACACACACTGGTGGGGTGAAAAGTCAACGGGGATTCCTGTTCAAACGCAGGGTGGAGTGGTTCTGAAGTCCCTTGCAATTATGGTGTTTTCTTCTCTGAGATCATTTTCAACCACCAGTATTTCTTAAGCATTCATTGGTTGAATGGAGATGGGAAGGAAGAGGCTCCATCCCTTTCTGTGAAACTTCACAGTGGCAGGAATGGGCAGAAAATTACCTTTAATTATCATTAAAAATTATCGAAGCAAACACGCACATGCATGTGTGGTACTATGAACACTTACAAAGAAGACAAAATCGGTAGAGTACCTGCCTTCTGGAAACTTTTAATTTAGATAGCACTGAGGATTTACTTACAAGATGCTTCCCTCATAACAGCTCTGTGAGTTAGAAATGTTTAGGAGTTTTATCTCCATTTTCCAGAGGAGAAAACCGAGGCTTCAGTGATTCACTTGCCTGTGATTACACAGGTGGCATGAGATTGAAGATTCAAACCCAGGGCCCCTGACACCAAGTCCTCTTTCTACTACATCACACCGCTGTGCGTAGATGCATGGGGCATAGAATGGAAACATTAAACCAAGTCACAAAGAAGAAAAGTTCATTAAGAATACAAGTTGAAAGTAAGTGCACTTCAGGGGCAGCAGGGGAAAATGGCTACTTGATGAAGAATATGTCAGGAAGGAGCGAAGGAGTACTAACTGGAGGCAGAGAACATGGGTTCAAATCTCACCTCAGATTCTTCAACCAAGTAATTAATAAACACATATTAAGTGTCTACTATGTGCTGGATTCATACTAGCTATGTGATCATGGAAAAATCACTTAGGTTCCTCCTCTGTAAAATGATGAGGTTGGACCAGGTCTAGCTCTGGATCTGCCCTGTTATGAGTAGATGTGGGAGTCCCTTGTTGACACCGAAAGGCTATAATAAAAAATGGCGGGGGGAGAAGGGGTGGGGAAATGGTCCCAGAGTCTTGAGGCTGAGGGAGCTTCGGGGCAACCAAGGCGGGTCTGCATGTTACATTGATCCTCCCTATTCAAGCTGCTGTGTTTTTTTTTTTTATGCTGTTTTTATTCTTTCCTGTCGGGACCAGTCAACATTTCTCTATGAGTAGCATTCTCTCCTATCTATGCTCAATGCTCAATGTTTGATTTTAGAGAATTCTATGTAACCCCAGTTCTCACGGTGGGTGCTTAGTGGAAAGAGACTCGGATTTGGAGACAGAAGCATGTGGGTTCAAGTGCAGGCCTACCCACTTGGGACAATTCCTCCATTCCTCTGGGGCTCAGTTTTCTCCTCAAGCCTAGATGAGTACTAAGGCCTCCTTCAGCACCAAATCCTTTGATACAAGGAAATGTGAGGAATGCATAACCTAGATACTACGCACTCAAGGTATTTACCTCTTGTCACGTAGCACGTACAGGGGAAACGGGAGACACGGGAATCCAAACCCAGCCTCTGAAACAAGCTGTATTCGAATTGTTTTGAGGTATTACGAGACAATGCAAGGAAGCGGCATGGGAACCACTGCACCTAGGATGCTGACTTTGCTACTTACTCTATGTGTGACTCTGACTTACGTCACAAGTCACTTAACCTCGATGGGCCTCAGCATCCTCACCTGCAAAAAGGAAAAGGTTCTACTGGATGACCTTGAAAGCCCCTCTCAGCTCTAAATCTATAAACCTCCGAACCATTCGGCCTCAGTTTCCTCATCTGTAAAAAAGTAGAAAGTAATGTCATCCGTAAAAAAGTAAAAGTTGAAATACTGATTGTGAGGCTATAACGAAATAATGTACATGAAGCACCTTGCCAACTCCGAAGTGCTTTGCAAACACCAGTTATTCAAATCAGCACAGTGCGAGGCCACAGTAAGAGAAATCTGAATGTAAAGGGTTAAGTCTGGAGTCACAAGAGATGGATTGTAATTCTGACTCTGCCTCTGTATTCCTTGTGTAACCTTAGGTAAGTCATATGCCTTCTCTGGGTCTCAGTTTTCTCATCTGTCAAATAGTAATAACTAACATTAATATAGTGCTTACTATGTGCCAGGCACCGTGCTAAGCACCTTACAATTATTATTTCATTTGTTCCTTAGAGAAACCCTAGGAGGTAGATGCTATTATTACCCTCATTGTAGAGGTTAAATGACTTGCCCAAGGTCACCCAGCTAGTAAGTGCGTGAGGTTGGATTTGAATTCAGATCTTCCTGACTCCTGGCTCAGCACTCTATGCACTGCACCACCTATCAGATGATCTCTAAGGACTGTTTCAGCCCAAATCTATGATCCTGAGATACGTTTTTAGACTTCAGGGCCTATTTAATCCAACCACCAAGCCCCTCATTTTACAGATGAGAAAACAGAAGTGTTTATGCAAGGTCACTCAGCAGATATTAGACTGACATGCATCCCAAGTCCAGGGCTCTCCCTCGATCCTACCGCATTGCCTCTGGCTATAGGTGCATAGTTTTCCAGGCTGTCCAGGTCTGCTGTGCTGCCTTCTGACGACTCCTATGGCCATTTCTACAGTCTTGCTTTTCTCCATGCTAAGGAATAAGTATGCCTTACATGCCCCAGTGCAACCCCTCATCCTGAACTGCTGAATTGCTGAATGTACCAATCAGGTTAGCTTTAAAAGCAGCAACATGGTGAGGTGAGGCATATCAAGGGTGTCAGTCCCTCACTTTAAACCTTTGTCAACATGCCTCGGACGATATCAGGTCAGTGTTTGCCTGTGGTCACAGCTAAGAGTGGCCTGTGAGATGAACAACACAGCCTAGGGAAGGGTAAAGAGCACAACTATGGAAAAAGGAAGACGCATTTACCCAATGCCCAGCCTCCATCTACAGCATCTACAGGAATTGTTTATTTCCCGTGTCTCCCATGTAGTTGGGAGGCATTTTTCCACATCCCATAATGGTTTCATAAATGGATAATTTGAAAATAAGTAAAACAGTCAGGGTCTATAAATGGACACAATCTCTGGATAATGTGGCCCACTGAGGCCTCCATTCTGTGTTTTGGCTTGCTTACTCTCAGATCACCCCTCTCCCCGGGCACCCTCTCAGCAATGAAGACCTAGAGTGGAATTTCTGCTAATGATCCCCAGTGGGACTTCCTACGGAGTTGCATTTTGGGTAATAATCTCTTTAGAGCTGGGTTCTACTTCCTGACTGTCTGTACTTGTTCAAAATAAATGGATATAGTTAAACTATATTTTGGGAAGAGGAAGAGTTAGGGGTGGCTCATTAACATTAGCTACCACTCTCTTCCTCAAAGAATTATTAAGTACATACTAGGTGTCTAAAGTAGATACAATGACAAAAATAAAACAGCCTCTGATTGCAAGGATCTTACATTTTGTGAGGAAAAAGAAGATTTAGGCAGGAGCATTCACAAAATGCAGATAAAGAAAATATCAAGTAATTAGGTCCTCATGTGGGCCCTTGAACTGTTCCTTGAAGGAAGCTAAGGATTCCAAGAGTCGTCATGAAGAGGAAAAGCATTCCAGGCACAGGAGAACAAGAGCCTGAGCACAAGTTACAGAAATAGGATGCATTGTATAGAGAACAAATAGGACTATCTGGCTGGAATGCAGACTGTGTGAAGAAGAGTACTGGGAAGCCAGTCTAGAAACAGTCAGGAAGTCTGGAAAGGATCTAAATTGTGAAGGTCTTTAAAGGCCAAAGGAATTTGTTTTTTAACCTAGAAGCAATAGAGAGTACAGGATGCTAGACCTCTGCTTTTCATCATCTCCTTCCGTGGAATTTCCTATAGTACTGCAGCCATTCATTCATTTCTCTAATAAACATCTATTAAGCACCTCTGTGTACATGTCACTCCATAGGCACTGGGGATAGGAAGGTACAGTATAAGGCAGGATACAATCTTTACCCACCACCCAATAGGCGGATTTGACATATAAAAGAATAAGTATACAAAATATAGAGTTTATAGGAGCCAAAGAGTCTGAGAACGGAGAGAATTCTAATTTGGGGGAGGGGGAAGAGAACAGGAAATGGAGAACAGAGTACACAGAGTAGATGGCATCCCTGAACTAAGACTAGATGGAAGATTCTAAAAGGTAGAGATAAGGAACATTCCAGTTAATGGGAATTGGAGAGAGTATACTGAATTCAAGAAACTGCTTTCCCTGACCCCTTGGGTCCTCTCTTCCTCCAACCAACCCTTCCTTTGCCCTAAGCCAAGCAGGAAACCGAAGGAAAAAATATAAGCCCTCTTATTCCCATTTCCTCCTTCTCTAAAGGACCATACCATTTCCACTCAAGCCCCCAACAAAATAGAACACCAGCTCTTTGGAATAGTGTTTGTCCCTTACTCTCTCATTTCGTCTGTGCTCTGAGCTCTTGATGACCAAGGACCGTTATTCATATGAGACTCTGGTCATTTCCAAAAAAGGTCCAAAGCACATAAATTTGTTTGTGCTCCACAGCATGAACATCTTGCCAAAGAGGATCTTTTTGGTTTGGTTTTGCCTATGGGGGATGTGGGAGCTAGAAATTCACTGTATGAAGGAATCTGTGGCTCTCACTGCCTTAGGATATTTATTGCAGGATTCCTAAAAGGCTACTAGCAGCAAAATTTGCTTATTATGAAAAGAATTTTTTTGGGGGGGAGGGGTGGTCTTGCAAGGATAGGGCTGAATAATCTTTCTGATTCAAATTTCAACCCACCTTTATAATTCAAGTTTCAAAGTTGCTACTTGTAATTCTGAGAAAGAAAGGGGCTCAAGGTTCAAGTGGAGGTGGAACTGTAAATCTGATCCCCAACAGTTTACTTAACCTATGATAACTATGTAAGACAGAAGTGGGAAAAGAGATTTTCTATTAAAGTGAAGCTTCAATGGACCATGATCTCACGCTTTCCCTCTACCATTCAAGTGTGCTTCTGGAATCAAAGGACCTGAATTCTAGGACGTCTCTGACCCTGATTACTGACCTTGGGCAAACCACTTAAAACTCCCTGGGCCTTGAGGCAGCTAAGTGGTGCAGTGAGTATAGCATCACCCCTGGAGTCGGAGGACCTGAGTTCAAATTTGGCCTTGGAAACTTGACACGAACTAGCTATGTGGCCTTGGGCAAGTCACTTAACCCCAACTGCCCTGCCAAAAAGCAAAAAAAAAACAAAAAAAACAAACCCTCCCTGGGCCTGTTTCCTCATTTGTAAAATGAGGATGTTAGGCTAGGTAGCCTCTGAGGTTCTTGCCAGCTCTAGATCTCTGAATCATTACACCCAAATATAAGCTCTGGCAAACAATGATCAAATCAACACTACAATTCCTTGGAAAATATACGTCAAATGCCATTAGAATGAATACTCCTTGAAAGCAGATGGGTTGGTTTGTTTTTTTTTTTTTTGGTCCTTCTTGGTATTACTCAGCCTATTAGCGTAGAGCCTGGGCAAATAGTAAGCACTATAAAAATGCTTGTAGACATCAGTGAGTGACTTCATTCCCCATGCCAGTGAATTCCTGGGACTAAAACACACCTCCCCACTCTCCTATATGTGGGGCTTTCCCTGTTAGAATGTAAGCTTGTTCAGGGCAGGCATTGTCTTGCTGTTTGCATTTGTATAGCCAGCATGTTGTACACACAAGTGCTTAACAGATAAGTCAGGTGAACAAGCATTAATTAAAGGCCTACTATGTGCCAGGCACAGTGCCAAAGATACAAATTTATATATACTTATGGGTGATCTTTTCACAATGATAAACAGAAAAGAATTCTTATAAAGGTTAAAATGAGGAAGTTTTGCTTAATTCATAGAAGTGAGAACTATTAAAATACTATGAATGACTTCATTTGCATAATTCCCAGGACCTTATGCAGAATGTGTGAAGAAAATTCTTAAGCTTTCTTCCAATTCCCAGCCTCATTTCAATTTTCAAATTTAATTAAAACTGGCAGTTTCACATCAGAAGAATCAAATTTCAATCAAATGGGTATGTTGTCTTTCCTCCCTTTTACTCCCTTTCTCTAAAAATACTCAGGATGTCCCGAGTAAAGGATTAGCATGGCTTTGATTGGAATGGAAAGCTGGGAGTGAAACAGGTGTTTTGAATTACCACTTTTATTAAAACACAATCCTTGACATGATGTTCACCGGATTTCTGATTAATTCTAGAATATTGAATGAAAATGTTTATTTAGCTTAACATAATGGGGACTCGGGACCACAGAGCTAAGGGTATCTAGGATGCACCTGGGAAATTCACATCTTAAATATCCTCCTCTACTGCATCTCATGTCATTTTTTACTAAAGAAAAAAACAAAAAACCAAAAAACCAAAACTCCACACACCTTGGCAAGAATCAAGTGCTCTATAAACAGACAACATATTGTCTATGGTGTTTCTTTGTGTGGAGGAAGGGGAAGCATTTTACTATAGAAATGTGAAATAAGGGTTTCATTCCCCAAAAGAGAGTTGGCCTTCTTACAGACATAGATAATGTTCCCAGAAATGAAGTGTTACATGAGCTGTAAGAAAAGTGTAAAGGTCCGATAAAGAGCAGACCAGGCTGGATGGGCCGCAAAAATGTCCAGGGCCCACTGCCCTAAAAAAGAAAGAGCTCATAGGTTCTGCTAATGGAGTGACCTATGCCACACCTTAGGGATTTGCCTGCCCTCTTCATGGAGTCTGGCTGAAAGAGACAATTCCAAGGTCATCCTCAAACACAAGCTTCTGGCTGGTTTCAATCTGTTTATCTTTTCCCTCACTCCCTCCACTCTCCAGAGGCCTGGACTCCAGCAATGGCTAGGGAGCAGCCAGCCACACCCACTTTCTTCAGCATTCCCTGATGCAGACTGGGTTGCCAGGTACAGCTGAGACAGAAGATGCATCTTCTTTTGGGGAAGAAAGAAGAATCTTTAAAATTCTAAGAGAGAAGCAAGGGCTGCATAATGAGGTCTGGGGGAATAAGTGATTCAGCTGAGTAAGGGATGCTTGGGATCCTAAGGGAACCAGAGTACAGTTAGAAAATGGATAATTTTATAAATGACCCATGTGCTTCTATATCTCAACAGATATTTTAAGATATACTATTAAATGTTATCCACAACCAACAGTATTTTTACAAGATTTTGTTCAATTAAAAAACTACCATAAATCTTTCGCCTTCTGAATTTGCAGCATGTTAAATAATTTACTTTGAAAGTATTTAAAATCGAAGAATCTGAGCATGTTAAAGCTGGTCAGGAACTGAGACATCATAGGTTCATGGATCTTGAGTTGGAAGGGACCTCAAAGGCGTCTTCTCTTATTTTTCAGAAAAGGAAACTGAGGCTTATAAAAGCAAAGTGACTTGGCCAAGGTCACATGGCTGTGGCAATAAGCATGTAATTTCACTACCTTTAACTTATAGAAACTTAATTTTATTTCCAGATAATGTTTTTAGCTTCTCAGTGTACACGTACTGTTCTGGGTACATACAATAAATAGTTGTGGTTTTTGAAGAGTTAACATTTTATTGGGGAGACAAATAGATCCCCCTGGACCTATAAATATCATGCAATCCACTCTACTATCTACCAACACTATCAGGAAGAGGATCTGAATTGTCCTTTGAAAAATTCCAATAACCCCAAGGTTTCCCTTGACAACTCATGCCTGTGTTTAGCAATTGTCACAATCAAGAAATTTCTTTTCCCTGCCCCCTTTTATGTTACCCAAATGCCTCAGCCTGTAGCTTAAACACATTTACTCTTTCCTATCCTCCACGTGGAAGAACTACCAGTCACCATCCTATATATATAAAACCCTTTATAGATTTGAAGTCTTTTTGGTACCTCCCTCTTTTCCTTACCTAAATAATCTTTACCAGATATGATACTATGGCAGGAGGATGGAAATTGATCAGCACTGAAACACCATGGCCTAAAAAATGAGAGCTGGGAACAGATCTGGAAATTTTGTGCCAGATCCGGAATTTAGAAGCCATCTTTATGTGACAGCTTCTAAATTTCAGAGTAATTAATGAAATCACATAAGGAACTTTAAAGTCTGTGAGGAAATCATTCTAACTTCATTAAAAATCCTTATCAAACTGTTTAGAGATGTTGTTAAAAGATATATCTGCAAAATCAATTAAGAAAACATTATGTAATTATAATGAAGAAGCTTGTCCTGTAAGAGATGAGAAATGCACCCCCCTCCCTTCACTGCAGAGGTGGGGCACATCACGTACCGGACACTGGATAAATACTGTCAGATTTGATAGATGTGCTGATGATTTTAGCTGAGCTGCCTTTTTCTTTTCTATTTTTTTCTTCTTTGTTACAAGAAATGGCTCAATACGAAGGGGATGGAGATAGAGGAGAGATATATTCAGAAATGTATATTTTGTAATATAAAAACAAAAGATACCAACTCATTAAATTCTAGTTTAAGATTTTTGCAACTTGCCCCTCACCAGAAGTCAGTGTGTATCCAAAATCAAATTTGACCAAAAGAGTAATTAATGAATAGTCTAACCACATAGTACTTTGACAGCTAAATTCAAGCAATGTATAACAACTGGTAAATTGTTCATTCACTCAATGATTCAGCCATTATATTTATTATACTGCATACAAAGTACTGTACGCCAGGAGAGGTAAATACTTGCCTTCACTCAGCTTACAATTTGGTAGTCTGCTACAGTGCAGAAACAGTTAACTCTAGAATCAGGAGACCTGAGTTCAAATTCCACCTCTGATGTGAAGTCATTGGGCATGTCACAAAAATCTCCCTGCATCTTAGCTTCCTCATCTGTAAAATGTGTTCCTGATATCATATAAAAGAAGAAGCTACTAAAATATCTACAGTAGGAGAGAAACTTTCTGACTGGTTTGACAGTCACTGGGATTTATGGCAATGTGCTATTTGTTTTGTAATCACCCTCCTTAAAGGGAAAAGATGAGCTCTGAAAAGAAGGGAGCTGAAATGTGAGGAGCAGCAAGGCCTTTTGCCCCCATACAGCCACAGACCCATGCGCATGCCCTTGGGAGGGCTTTGGGGTTCTAAATCAAGGGACTGATGGTGAATTCATTATACTTAGAACTGGGGGGCGGGGAGGGAAAGCAGGCTTATGCAAACTGATAACAGTTCAGTATTCATCAGGAAGGAAAAATTCACACTGAAATGCTTTAAGATTTGCAAAATGACATATTATCCCATCTGATCCTCACAACAATTTCTTGAAAGATAGGTGCTCTGTTCCCCATTCTTTAGATGAGGAAACTGAGGTAAAGAATGGTTAAGTGCCTAAGAGTCACCCAGATATTAAGTGTGAGGCAGCATTCAAATCCTGATCTTCCTGACTCCACAAGTCCAACACACTCTATCCACTACACCAAACAGAAATAACAGATTGTAAGTAGTGTTCCCAGTTCCAAAATTTTGTTCTATGACAGTATCTACTTCATTCTTTGTTGTTTAGGCTTAGCTATCATAATAAAAAACATAATTCTTAATTTTAGAAGAAGGATAATTGGGTGGGAAAATGTAACAATCTGCTTCTGTTAACCAAGCCAATGGCTCCAACCACAAATCCCAAACCAAGTCACCACTGTTCATCTGGCGGCAGTTTACTCTAATTGCAGGCAAAATTTATAGGAAGAAATAAGCAGGCTCTGGAGGGCTTTCTTTGCAAACCCAAACCTATAGAGTATCACACAACCTATGTTTAAAGGGGGCTCACTTGCTCACTCATCCTTTTTTCCCCCTCAAGGAAATAATGAAAAGGGTGCATCATATGTGATGGAATCAGGTCACCACAACTGGCTGGCATTGACCTTATGTAGTAATATTTTAATGGAAAATTCACAAAAGGGAAGGAAAATTATTTACTTGGGCTTTATGTTGCATAAACATCTTTTTTAGAGGCCAAAAAAATTCTAAGCAGAAATAAAAGTGCAAATATGTTTTATGGAATAAATGGAGATAAGAAAAACCGTGTATACTTCCTAGTCAATTCATTGTTAAAAGCACCTAATCAAAACCAAACTATATTCAAGGAAAAAAACACAGGCAAGGATCATGCATTGTAGAAACTCAACTTCTGGTAAACATTTTGCACCAATTCCCTGGCAAATGTGTGGAGGGAGGATCTCATGTAGTTTGGGACACTAACAATTTAATTATAGAACAAAGCCTAATGAGCACTTTTCTAAAGTTCAAATGCAGTTCAATGATAATTTTAATGGAAAAACTGATAAACAACATGACATAGTATTGTGAGGAAAGGAGAGGACTCAGAGTCAAAATTCCATTCAATATAATTCAATTTTAAAAACATTTATTAAGTGACTAGGCTAGGCACTGGGGAGACAAAGACAAAATAAGACACACCCTACTCTGAAGGAACTTACAGTCTAAGGGAGAATGATCCAGTTAGACAAATATTTATTGTGTCTAATAAGAGGGACCATGACTAGATAAGCTCTCCATCTGGCACTAAGCCGTGATTTTTTTGCTCCTATATACTAGGCGCTACTCTAGGCATTGAAGGCAAAGATAAAAATGAGGCCAGCTCTGCCTTCAGGGAGGTTACATTCTGCAGTTACAAGACACGTACACAAATAAATGTAACATAAGGCAGAAAATATTACCATTCTTCAGGCATTGACTAGCTGTCGATACAGTATCTCTCCACTCCTTTTTAGCTAAATTTCTTGAAAAAAGCTGTCTACAATTGGTTCCTCCATTTCGTCTCCTCTCATTGGTCTAAACTCTCTACAATCTGCCTTTGGACCTCAATCACTCCGCTGAAACTGCTGTCTACAAATCTACCAAAGATCAGTTTGCCTAAATCTGATGGTCTTTTTAAAATCTGCCTCCTTGAATCCTCTACCATGTTTGACATGGTTAAAACAGTCATCACCATTTTCTCTCGGACACTCTCTTCTCATCGGATGTTCGTGACTGCTCCGTCTTGTCGTCACCCCAGCTCCCTCCAGTCTCCAACCTTTCAGGCTTCAGTCTCCTGAATTCAGCACCTCCTCGGCTGAATTTTCATCCATTTTATGCCACACCCCCCAAGTGTCAGAGTCTCCCAGGGCTCAGTCCTGGGTCATCTTTTTGTTCTGTGCACTCTTTCACAAGTTAACCTAATTAGCCACAATGGGTCAAGTAATAATTTCTATGCCATATCTCCCAAATCTACATTTCTAGCCCTAGCCTGTCTCTACAGCCCTATTCCTAGAAAGCTTAGCTGACTTCCTCAGGGTCACAAAGGCATGAAGCAGATTTTCCTTTCTCCTCTTCATTCTTCCCTCATAGAACAGGATCCGGAGGCTCAGTTCCTTCACCTGTAAAACAGGGATAACCTCACAAGGCGGCTGTGAAGCAATGGCTTTGTAAACTAACATGCGTTATATAAATATGCGTTATTGTTTTTCTAGTTCGAGGCAGTGCAACTGAAAGAATACTGGATTTGGAAACCAAGAATTTGAGCTCCAATCCTTGCTTTTGTCTCTGTGACCTTAAGGAAGTCACTTTGCCTTCGAAGACTTAGCTTTCTCATCGACAAAACAAGAGGGTTGAAAGTAGATGACCTCTAAGGCCCTTCCACTTCTAAATCTATGATCCCAAGGTAAATAATGCAAACTACTTTCACGGAACAAAGATCAGAAAATGTTCAAATAGAAAATAAAAGGTTTTTAAAATGCAGTGAAAAAAACACTGGAGTTGGGAGTCAGAGGATCTGGGCTTGAATCATATAACCTCTCTACAAAAATGAGGGGAGTAAAATCAACGAAGTCCTTCCTTCCTCCCTCCCTCCCTTCTTTCTTTCCTTCTTTCATTCCTTACCTTCCTCTTTCCCTTCCTTCCTTCCTTCTTTACTTCCTTCACTCCTTCCCTTCTTTCTTTCGTTCCTTCATTCCTTCCCTTCCTTTCTTCTTTCCTTCTTTCACTCCTTCCCTTCTTTCTTTCCTTCCTTCACTCCTTCCCTTCTTCTCTCCTTCACTCCTTCTTCAGTGGAGGCTCCCCAGCATCTCCAGCTGTTAGGAGTGAGAGGATCCCCATTCCACTGTAACACACTACCTTTCTGATACGGAGAGAATGAATGCATTCCAGCAGGAGGAATCAACTTGTGTGAAGGCGTACAGGCCAGAGACAGAATACGAAGTTCAAAGAACTTTAGTCCAATTTGGTACAATGGGAAATAATGTGAAAAATAGGTAGATTGAGGCTATATGAAGGGGACTTTTAAAATGTGATAAGAACAAATCAGATTATATTTTTTAACTTATTTGTATACATGTTATATCCCAAAGGAAAATAATTATAATCCAGCATTTTATAGAACTTTAAGGTTCTATAAAATGTCAGTAAGGACAGTAAGGAGCTAGACATGTTATTTCATTTACTCCAGGGCCTACAATCTCCTTGAGTGAGAAATTTTTTTTGTATTTCTTTTTGTATCTCTGTGCCAAACACTATTGTGCACGTAGTAGGTACTTAGCTAATGTGAGCTTAGCTAAATATTTTTCCCTGTACTACTACACAAAGACCTTAGAATGACTCCTTCTAATAAGACCATTTTTTATTTTCCTGCATATTATCTTGTACTTATCTAGTAGTTGTATCTGTGTGTGTTTGTGTGTGTGTGTGTGTGTGTGTGTGTGTGTATGTGTGAGTGTTTTGAGACAGAAGGAATTGTTCTTTTTAACCACACACATTTTTCTTATAAATAGCTTCAGACTCTAAGAGACAGGAAGCAGACTAGTGTGGATGGCAAAATATCAAGACCACCCCTAACTTCTTCTCAGAATAACTGTTTGGAATGCCCGGCTCTGTTTATCAGGGAGCAAAAGCTATAGTACATAAGCTGTGTTCATAACTCATGAAGGAAATCCCTCCCCACCCCCACCCTAAGTAGGGTAAGCAGGGGGTCCTACTTGAATCTGCACAGTACAGACTATGTTCTGTTTACATTCACTGGCAGATAAACGCTTCCTGGAAATACAAGGCGGAGGTTTGATCCACAGTCTTCTGCTTTATACCCTCTTATTAAAGAAATATAAAGGTGGTCTAGAGGCATCATTCTACGGAGAAATTTGTTTTTGCGTGACATCATTCCTGAGTAAAATAAAAAATAAAAACTAATGAAATCCAGAAGTCAATGCATGCCTAAAAGTCATCTGACCTGGTTTATTTTCTCTCATAAAAAATAAATAACATTTTGCACTTACAGTTGAGAACGCTCTTTTCAAACAAGGATCCAAAAGTGCCTTCTGAAAGAGGCTTTTACTGCTCTCAGAGAAAAAGCAGTATATAAACACAAGGCTGCATGATTATTTTCATTACTATTACTCCTCGCCTGATTTCACTAGAGGCAAAAATCTTACCAAGTAGTCCCTTGGGATCTCAATGGTTTTTGTGCGTGTTTTTTTTTTTTTAAGGTACAATTCAAAAAGGGGAGAGATCTGCTTAAAGAATTGTACCACTTAACAAAAAAAATAATAAAATGTTGCTGAAAGAAGTTACTAGGAGTTTTTCAAACAGCTTGTTAAAAGAGATTTAGCCTCCCACTTTCTCTCCCATGTTGACAAGCATTCCAAGGAGAAGCCATGGTATTTTTGAAGATTAAGAGGGATAGAGAATAAGAAGTGGGTGGAACCAGGACTGGAAATCAACACCATGCTCTCTTCATTTCCCTTCCCCCAAGGACATCCACCAGTAACTGCTGTCGTTCTCTAGAAACACCAGAAATTTGGTAGGACTATGGGTAAAAACAACTGAAAAGCAGGAAAGGGTAGGAGGATGGCACAGAATAGTCCTGGGTATCAATGCCCTGGAGCAAAGCTCTCTTTGCTTTATCCTAGATAATTGGCTAAAGATCAGGATTTCTAACTTTATTATGTCTTTATTCTAACACTAAAACAGAAACCATTATGGATGTCACAAAGAGCTGACAAATAATGGATGGATACACGCGATGCATTAATGGGAAAGAAGAAACAAAGAGTAATGCAAAAATCTTTTATTTTAGTACAAGTCTTCTGAAAAGGAAGGACTGGGTAATCAGGGGAGGCTGGGTAAGCAGAACAAGCTCTGGGTACCATGAAAGGCCTCATGAGGGAGATGGTGCTTGAGCTGAGTCCTGAAGGAGATCTGGGAGACAGTGACATCTCTAAGGCAGGGGTGGGGTGATGGTGAGGCACAGCAATGCAGAGGCACAGACACCTAAGGAAGAGGCCCCTTTACAACACATCCAAGCTTTCTGAAACAACGCCAGGGAGAGGATACTCACTATAACCCAAGGCAGCCCTTTTCATCTTTGGATGGTCCATTTGCCAGAAAATTTTTCCTTATACCAAGACTAAAGCTGCCCCCCTTTGAAATTTCCATCCATTGCTGCTAGTTCTGTTCTCGAGGGCCAAATATAAGAGATCCAATCTTCCAAGTGACCACCTTTCAAATACCTGAAGACGGCTACTGTACTGTCCCCCAAAGTCTTTGGGCAAACACCCCCAGTTCCTTTAACCAATCTTTAAATGACAGGAACTCAAGGCTTTTCACTAATCTGACTGCCCTCCTCTAGATGCTCTCCAAGTTACCAATGTCTTTCCCAAATATCCACAAAGTGAACCAAAGAGTTGCATCTAGTTTACTCAGGAAAAACTTTGATGCACTTGGTGGCAGTAACTATCTTCATTTCCTTTCACATTCCTTCATATCAACCTTAAAGATGCACACGCACGCACACATACCCCCAACCCCGCCACACACACTTGCTGTGATTAACAAACAGGATCTTATTTTCAGAGGCAGGTCCTCTATTTTTTTTTTTTGAAATCCCAATTTCACAAGTGAAAAACCCTATTAGGAATTATTCAATAATGTTGTCAATGCAGTTCAAATCATTCAGCCCTATATATATCACTCCTCACCTCCATGCAACTTGAGTTTATACTTTACATTATAATCTGGTCAGGATGAAATATTCTCCAAAAATCTTCCCAGATAATCATTACATGCGTTTGTTTAATGGATTATCTAGAAGTCTTTGCCAGGTTCTAAAAGTTCCATCATACATTCATTAACCTAGCAAGTAACTTTTGAATTATTTAATATTTTCCCCTCTATCATTGACCATCAAATCAGTCTGCAAGCTAAGACTGGTGATCTTTTGCTTATGATTTTCACAGCTGAAAAAAAATTATTCTAAATTAACACACTTTAACCTGACTGCTGGCTGTCAAATCAATCTTTTCCCTCAAAAAGGGCCAATGCACTTCTGAATCTAAGATAGTACACAGAATGGAGAAGAATAATAACACAAAAAGGCAATGGATTTGGAGTTGCATGGCCCATTCAAATCCCATTTCTACTACTAGTTTGTATGACCCTAGACAATTCACTTCACATCTCTAAACCTGAATTTCCTCATCTTCATAATGAGAGGGTTGAAGTAGGCAGCCTCTAATTAGCAGCTCTCAGATTCTATGAAAATATGCCTTAAGGATCCATTTCTCTTCTATACAAAATGATTCATTAAATATTAGCTGGCATCTATACAAGAGGCTACAAAGCAACGGTTTTAACTGACTTCACTGGGCCATGGACCTCCTTGTACAGTTTGATGAAGCATATGAGCCCCTGCTCAGTCTTCTCAGAATAATGTGTTTGAAAGCATAAAATAAAATTCATAGGATTTTAAAGGAAAGCAATTACATTGAAATACAGTTATCAAATTTTTTTTTAAAAGTCACGGATCCCAGGTTGATAGAATATATGTGGAGTGATAGAGTTATAGTCTCTGTTCTAAAAAAAAAAAAATGTAAACTCCTTAAGGGCAGAACTGTTTAATTTTTGTCTCTGTATCTGAGGAAACTTACAGTGCCTAGCACATAGCAGACTAAGTAAGTATTTGTTGGTTAATTCTCCAGGGCTTAACATTTTGAAGTAGCAAAAGTGAGAATACCTGTACCAGTAAGGATTTTCACACAAATATTTTCTGTGCAGAGATGTTCAGGAACTCTCAAAGGCTACACTAACATAGTACAACCTGAGGCATGCTGGAAAGGCTCCAAGAACAGACCTGATAGCTCTGTGTCCACTGTCTGAGGACCAGGCAAGCTTAATACAAGGAGGTCATCACTAGAAAGCTGGCCACTGGGCGGTAAAACTTTTTTGGTTCCAGCAACTCTTGAAACCATTTAAGGTATGTAGCAGGGTTGTTGGTTTACACTGGTGAAGGAAGTATCCGTGCCAGTGAAATCTTGCTAGCTTACTCCACATATTTCCTACCCACGTTTTCACTATCTCCAAAAAATATGATAAAATGAAACAACCTAAGCATCCCATGAACCATTCTCTCCAGGTCATGCTAGGGGAAAGCTAGTCTGTTCAATGAATCCTATTAACAAATTAATAAGGGTACCAATGGCTTAAGCCATGTTAATGCTTCTCTGATAGAATTTTCTTTTTGACAGTCTTTTTCAAGTTTCATAACAGATCAATTAAGAAGACAGTTTGACAGTTAGTTGACCACAGTCAGTCAAGGAACATTTATTATGTGCAAGGCACAATGCTAAGTAAGGTCAGGGGTCATAAAAAAAAAAACCCTCCTTGTCCTCCAGGAGCTCAGAGCCTAAGGGAGAAGGAACATAGCAAACAACTATGTGTATACAAGCGTGTACAGGGTAAACTGGTGATAATTTCAGACTAAAGGAACAATGGAGGAGACCTACCTCAAATTACACCATGTAAGTAGCCTGTCTATCAACACTTAGGATTATGAATTTAGAGCCGCATCTTAGAATGCAGAGAGTCCAACTCCCTGATTTCACAGGTGAGGAATCTTACTGCAAGAGGACTCAGGAACTACTTGAAGTCAAATGTTTACAGGTGGTTTTGAACAAATAAGGTATGAATATGGATGAATACGGCTTCATACTATTACAATGCCACTGGACTCCAGTTATTACCTAATCAAAGAGTAAATTCTGCAGCCTCGGTTGGAAGGCAGGGTTCACAGGGTGGCAGGGATTTGGTTACAAGTTGAAAAATGACAAAGATGGTGTATTTGGTCAAGGCTGAAACACTTTAGAAATCAGTACACCAAATATTTGACTATTTTGATTTCCACTTACAAGGTATTTGGAAGCAAATCACTACATAACTTTGAAGTAAGGACCTAGAAAACACAAAGGTTAATAATCACTGAATCTAGAGCAGAGGTTGTTAACATAGGGTCAGTGAATCATATAGACAGATATAACTATTTTAATTGTAATTCTATGTATATTATGCATTTAAAAACAAAGGGGCCCATAAACTTTACCAGGCTGTGAAAGGAGTCCACAAACAAATAAAATGGTTAAGAATCCTAATCTAGAAGGTCCTTAGAGATAAATTCCCTTTTAATTTTCAAGGGATGTTAATTGAGTCAATTAGGTAAAACCAGCCTTTGCAAGTCGATCCAGTGGGTGAATTTGTTGCTCGTTCCAGAAAGAAGTCCTCAAGGTTTCTTTGCTCACTTACAAGACAACTGGAACCTAGAACAATAATCTTCCTTCTCATCTTCCCAACTCCTCCCCTCCCTGTTTTTGCAGTACAATATCTGCTTTTAAAAAGGACGCTGTTATATAAGCAAGTTATCATGTAATGTAGCCATCTGTTCTACTAACAACACAGCTAACATTTTAGACTAATCTGCTAGGGTAATTACATCTTACAGACCACTGAAATTATCATATTATTTTGTGGGGTTTTTTCCCTAAAAACATTATGTTTCTATGGTTACTATCTTTTATGCCAACCAACATTGTATTTTACTTAAAGAATTAATAATTATTCTTTATTTAAAAACTTAGAACAGTTGTGTGCACCTGCAATAAAAATCACTGTGCCTAAACACAAGAAGAATGGGTAACATTTCATTTTAAAGGCAGCCAATTAAATAGTGCACCAAATATAATTAAAACTAAAAAAGCATTATTCACTGTATGGTGAATTCTCTTCTGGGAACTAATACTGATGAGAGGTGCTTTCCAGAGTATTGATTTCATAAGCTATTCTTATAGGTCACAATGCAATAGGTAACTAACGTGAAAGATATTATAAATCAGAAAAATATTCTTACAGTTCATAAATACAGATGAATTTTAAATCCCTTCACTACTGCAACAATGATTTAATGAGAATAATTATACTAATAACAACTAAAATGTACATAACACTTGCATGTCTGCTAAGTGATTTAAAAATACAGGGTGTCCCAAAAGTCTTGGTACAGTTTTAAGCTTTAACAGCCCAAACTGCATCGAGACTTATGGACCAAGATCATATTATGTTACTCTCCTCCTTGGTTCTCCTTCTGAAGTCCTTCTGGACTTCAATTTAACCATGCCTCAGCTACAGTCTCATGATGGAACCTCCTTCAGTGCCTGGAGCCGCCTTACCCTGGTACATTCATCCACCCCAGCTAGCCTTCTCACAGTGGAACATAGGCTGTGTGCCATGCTAATCCCCTTCTTCCTGGGGTTTCCATTTTGGGGAAGAACCCAGGCTGGCCACCCTTCACAGCAATGTTCCTAACTTTCTGGGCTTCAAAACAGAACCGTGAAAAGGGATCGACGGGATAAGACAATACATCTTTACACACACACACACACACACACACACACACACACACACACACCATCCCTCTACATTTTCTTTTTGTGTGTTGTCTGTTCCCATTAGAATGAACTTAAGCCTCATTAGGGCAGAAACTCTCTCTGCTTGGATTTGTGTCCTTAGCAGCATCTGGCACATCGTAAAGACTTGCTGCCTTGCCCTGTTACCTTATTCAAGAGAAAAGTCTGCTTTTCAAGCATAGCTATTCTTAGGAGGTATGGAGCCCCAAACATTTATATACAAGTGAAACCAGGTTTAAAATGAACATCAGGAGTGGCCTTGAAATGGTATTTTTTTAAAAGGTAACAAAAGGGCAGTCTTCAAAGGAAGGTTGTGTGTAGAAGAGAGGAGAGACAGTCCCATCACTTTACTTTGGGCAAGGGAAGGAGAGGGGTAGCCCATACCCATGGTTTTTATTATTATTATTTAACTGTCATCCTCAGCTACTTTCTCTGCAGCCACCGTGAGTAACTGCCCAGCAGTGGGAAAAGGGTAAAGGGAGGAGGGGGGGAGGGGAAGAGCAGAGGGTGAAGAGGTGGGAGGGGAGTGGGTGGAGGGAAGAGAAGCACCAGGTCTGGACCACTTGCTCTTATCCACCAATCCTTAGGAATGGCTTTGTTTGCAACAGTTAGCCTTGCAAAATGGAACCTTTTTTTCTGCCTAAAAACACAAAACCCTTTTCATATCCATAGAGTCCACCTTAACTACAGGAACACATACTTCTAGTGACACTAGCAACTAAGTCATCACATCTGTCCTTAGTCACTGATGTTCCTCAGTAATTACTCTCATTAATGATTCTCATTCAAGAGCTGTCAGAGTGAAAATATAATACATTAGCAGGATTCTCTTCAGCTTAGTTAAAGAATAATGCCGGGAGCCCCTGACTTGCTATTTCTGAAATTACCCAATCAATCATTCAGTCCTAAAGTTAGTACCAGCTTTGGGAAAGACCCGTCTGCATCCAGGACAGCCTCCAGGCCGGAAAGTAATAGCATCACCAAACAAACTGCCTAATGGACCTGGTCACACGGACAGATGATAAAACAGTTGGAGACTCTGAGGATCAGTCAACATTTGTTGGCAAGGAACAAAAAACCTCAGTATAATACAGTGGATACAGTTAATAGCATTGAATAGGAAAAAGCCTGATGCTATTTTTGAAGTTAGGGTGAGGTAATGGGAAACAGGTTTCAGCATTGTGCAGCTGTCTGACATCGGGAATGTTTTCCACCTTAGATTTGGACAGCAAGCACTTCCATGATCATGAAGCTTTCATTTCATAATTATTTGCAGAAATGCTAAGGAAAAAAATAGGGCAGAGGCTCTTCTTGCCTAAGGGTCAGTCAGTCAGTTCAAAGCTACTGGACTCCAACCGTGTGCATGCTGCATGTTACAGGCAGCTATAAAAGAAAAATTCAGATCTTGAAATGGCTTCTATTTTCAAAGAGTCTATAGTCTACTGCGGGGGGAGAGGAAATAATTATTGCAATCATTATTTAGGAATATAAGTGAAAATAAAGTATAAGTGAAAAATATAGGCAGAGAGAAGAGCAGAAATGGAGAAGCAGTGGGTAGGGGGTGGTCTCAGAATCTAAAAACAAATTTGAGTACAAACTAAGTCATATTAGCTGTGTAACTATGAAGCAGCTATTTAAACTTTAAGCACTCTGGTCCTAAGCTTCCTTATCTGTAAAATGAAGATGCTGGACTTTGTTTTGTGGTCTCTTCCAACTCTAGATCTATGATTCCATGATCTGTGTTTAGAGTGATCTATAAAACAAGGCGTTATCGATTCCCCTCGTGGTTCAGCACAATGGCTTTTACTGCGAGTAAAGCAGAACACAACTACTCTATCTATTTAAATACAGAATAATGAGAAATACTTTAAGTAAAAGGCAGGTTGGTTGGCAAGAAGAATCCTGCCTCTGGTACTTACTAGCTGTGAGAAGCACCATTGCTCTAAATTGCTTAATCTCTGTGCATCTCTGACTCCTCATCTATAAAATAAGGATGATAATCCAATGAGGTGGTTGAGAGGATTGATGAGAAATGGATGTGATGTGCTCAGTGTAGTCAGGAAAACACAGGTTCAAATCCCATCTCAAAAACTTATTCGCTGAGTAACCTTGAAAAATTTGGGAAAATAATACAAGTCGAGAGAAGTGAAGGGACAACGTGGTCCCAATAATGCCTGAACAATTCATACCAATTAACTTAACTTTCCAAAGTATTTTCCTCACAACAACCCCACAAGAGAGATAGTACAATTATTTTCGCCACTCTCATTTTGTGGCTCAGGAATCTGAGACCTAGAGATGTTATGTGGTTTTCCCACAGTCACATAGCTCTAAGCTACAGTACAACAGGCCAGATTTGAAGCAAGTTCTCCTGATTCCACATCCAGGACTCACTTCTGTACGTAATAATATATTTGCTATTGAAACAAGAGAGAAATTTCAAAAATTAAAGCAACCCCCCTTCAAAACAGTATAATAATACGCTGGTTATCAGATCCTCTAGGCATACAGAGCTATTTTTAACAAAATCAGTCTAGTGGAGAGGAGTTTAACAGTCTAGTCTCCTCAACATGAGCAGCTCAGAGCTGGGACTTGGCTGAGGGGAGGGACACATTCTGGTCCCACTGCCAGGCTGGAATCTGAAAACAGAAGGGATACTACCTCCCACTGAAGACCCACTGGATAGGGGGGCTGGGGGTGAAATCACCTGTAGAGAGAATAGAACACTTTCAACCCAGGTTAAAAGGGACAGGGAAACACAGTCAACATAGGGAAGAGAAGGATTCCATTAGGGAGGCAGGTTATTCAAGTTATAGAACACATTCTAATGTCAAATGCCCCCCCTTTTCACCATAACACGGTAACTTAACAGCAATTAAAAGTATTGATCCCTAATTGTTGTTTGAAGGTTGTTCAATACATATTGGTAGAGGCTATTTCCACATAAGGCCTGTCCCATGCTGCTGAAGTCACAGATCTTTCTATATCCAGAAGGAAGATGGTAAAGTAGCAGATAGAGTGCTAGGCCTAGAGTCAGGAAGAATTGAGTTCAAATCTGGCATCAGATGCTTTACTAGCTGTGTGACCCTAGGGTAAGTCACTGAACCTCAATTTGCCTCCATTTACTCAATTGTAAATTGGGAATCATAATAGCCCCTAATTCCCAGGGCTGCTGGGAGGCTCAAATGCAATAATATTTGTAAAGTGCTTAGCAGAGTGTCTGGTATGGCAGTACTATATAACAGGGACTAGCTGCTATCATTATTATTCCCTTACTGCACTTAGATTTCAACCTGGAAGAGATGTGGGAAGCCGTGTAATAAAATTCCATCATTTTAAAAATGAGGAGACGGAAGCCCAGGGAGGTCAAATCGCTTGCCCAGGTGGTCGAGTGACAGGAGCGGCATTTGAATCCTTGTCTTTTGACTCCAAATCCAATGTTGTGTCCACTGTGCCAGGCTACCTCTCTAGTACGAAAAGTAGGCTCCAAATGAAGTAATCACAGTAATATAAGTGCATACAAAAGTCAAAGCTGGGAAAAAGCCATGTGGCGTAATAGGAAAAACCCCACTGGGTCAAGTCTGGTCTCTTACACACTAGCTGTGACTCAGCCTCCTCAAGCCCCAGTTTATTGGGCTGTAAAATGACGCTGATAAAACAAGATGCGCATAAAACAAGGTATCCCAAAAGTCTTACGTGTCAGTAGCTTTAAACTGCACCGAGACTTTTGAGATAGCCTGCAGTTAATATGACTGACTTCCAAGGGTACAAAAAAGAGTTTGCAAACCTCAAAGTATCATGTAAAAATGAGCTCTTTATCTGCACGTAAGAGCATAAGTACTGAGCCTACATCATGTCTTTATGCAGTGTCTATTATACGGTAGCTTGGAAAATCAAGCATTTGAGGTGTGTGGGTTTTTTGTTTTTGTTGTTGGATAAGAAGGCGGACAGCTGATGCTAAATACAAGAAGACATGTGACATCTGTGGCAGGTCCAGGACTTCCAGTCACAAACATGCACGTTATTGCTGTTTGTCAGGCTTTAATTGTTTGTAAAGTACGTGACATGGTATTTGCAGCACATCACCCGGCAGGAGAGGGGTAGGAGGAGCCTCCAGAGAACGTGCTGTCCTTAGTTCAGTTTTCTCTGTCTTTGTCAACTAATGCAGCCTAAGTAGCAGGTTCACCAGGAAGGAGGTTTGAGTAACAACTTTTAGTTCTGTTTTGCTGATAAAAAGTTTGGTAGCTGCAGCATTTCCCTGGCACAGGGCTGGATGTCATCTCCATTGTTTCCATTTTAGTGGCAGACCACAGTGCTAAATTGGCAGTAGTTCGACATCATGTGTTTGAAGAGTATAAAAGAGCAAAGTAATCAGCTTACCATAATTCTCAAATAGCCATTTTTTTTTCAATTTTGAAGGATATTAACAGCCTGTTCAGGTTAAGAGAATTCAGCTTCCATGTCTCTTGTTGCATTCTCAATACTTATTATACAATGTTAACAGCATTCCACTGGAGAAGCACAATGGGTCAGATGGAAATCTGACACAACCAGATGGATATTCATTCACTCTTAGAATAGCCAAACAGGCTGTAAGCATTCTTCAGATCCTATTTATGTCCAATCAGCTCCAAAAAGTTTTCCTGGACCACTTCATCCTGCAGTGATTTCTCTTCCCATTGAATTCCAACCAATTAAGCAAACATTAGGTAACTGCAGTGTGCAAGACCTATCTATGCTAACAGTACAAAAATTAAAAATGATACAGTTCCCTGCCCTCAAGGAGTTTACATTCTACTGGCAACTTTCTAGTACTTTTTAGCTGTACTATACCATACATTACTATGCAATAAACAGGGCAACTAGGTGGAGCAGTGGATAGAGCATGGGTGCAGCATCAGGAAGACCTGAGTTCAAATCCAGCTTCAGACATTATATGACCTGGGCAAGCCGCTTATCCCTGTTTGCCTCAGTTTCCTCATCTGTAAATGAGCTGGAGGAGAAAATGGCAAACTGCTCTAGTATCTTTGCCAAGAAAACTTGAAATGGAGTCACCAAGAGTCTGACACAACTGAAATGACTGAATGAGAAATACCATTAAGCGCTTATATTTTATTTCCTTGTTGTCTCCTGTGTAGTAGTCTTGTGTAGTGTCTTGGCTGCTAAAATATATTGTAATATACAGGAAACTGTATTATATTTCTTTTGCATCCTCCAAAGTACCTAAAGCAGCACTAAGAATGTAGTATTTGGGGAAGTAGGGAGGATTCTGGACCTGTTATTTGTCAGTGAGGAATTCCCAGGTGTACATACTCCCTCTGCCCACACAGATCAACAACTCATCTATCACTTGAAATCTTAAGAGAGTTGCCTTGGAGCACTGAGTAATTTAAAACATTAATGTGTTTCAAGGGCAAAACTTAAACCCAGGTTTTCCTGACTCCAAGAGTCAGTCCTCTGTCCATCCGAAGATACAGTAGGCATTCAATCATCAATCACAACGTCATAGACTTAGAGTTGGCTTCCAATTTTAGAAAGCACCGAATCTGATGAAGTCATGAAAATTAAGTTTTGGGGGCTGGGAAGTAGAGATGCAGAAGGTGTTCTTTTAGTTAGAAACTGAAAAAACCCTACAAGTTTATGCTTCTACAAATCTTACTGAGAAGAGGAAGATGTAAAAATCCGTGTTCATATAGATACCTCATTTTTAGTGCATTCTGGTTTCAGATTGTTTCAGTATTTGGAGAATATGATGGAAAATGACAATATTTTTGATGGGAAAAGAGAGATTAGTTTTCTTTTCGACTTCCTTCCCAATCCTTTTTTCCTACTCACAGTCTAACCTTAGAAACAATGTGAAGAACCAGAGATGCCTGTAGAGTACGTATCGTTCAAAATTTACAAAACTATACAACTTAAGGCATCTACTTAACATCCAACCTTCTTAGATGATGGGGAAAATTACAGATCAGGTAACATTTAAGGAAGCCTTAAGAATTATAATTGGATGGGAGGTTATTTTGGGGAGGAGCATTGTATGTGTGCGTGCACGTGCGCACACATGTGTGAGCTCACATGCGTGTGCTTAGGCATTATTGAAATTCATTACTATTGTGGGATTTGTTTCTTAGCTTCTGAACAGATGCTTTCTTAATGGGCTAAACCATTCATTTGCTTCACGTTAGCTCTTGGATTTTTACCTTCAAAAATAAAAATCCAAATCTTTGGGGGGGAAGAAAAGAAAGCATCGAGTCTAATCCCTTCTTTTTACAAATGAAGAACCTGAGACAGAGTTTTCAGTGATTTGCTCAGGGTCACATGGCTAGTAAATATCTGTGGCAGGATTTTCATTAGGTATTTCTAATTCCAAATCTATTAATCTTTCTATTACTCTACCCGATGAAACAAGTGGTTCATATGTATGCTATGAAATACCATTTGGTAGCATTTCAAAACAATCATAACCTTCATTATCATCACCTTCACACATTAGCCAAGGCAATTCTAATGAAATTGTGGTGTCTTCTTACCCCATAGTTCATATTTCCTCAACACTAGTGATTTAGTAGACGGAATAGCTAGAGAAAAAAATCATGTAGTGCCATAAATGGCTTTGGGAAATAAAGCTCAAAACCTTACTCCTTATCACTACTTATACTATCCTGATGTCTAAGAGATGGGTTTTTAATTTTTTAAAGAACTTCTCAAGGGCTTTTTAGCTTGGAGAAATACAACCCCTTGGTGGTTATGAAGCAGTTACCCTGAGTGCTGCATATTACTTGCCAACTGAAGCTAGAAGACCAATTTCAGCTTTAATCTCTTCTGGAGGATCTGAGTAACATGACTTTAATCTTCCCTCCTCCTCTTGGTTGGAAGGAAGATTCTGCTGTGAAAGTCGAAGCCACTGAAATAAAATTTAAAAGCTACAAAAGCAAACATTCCATTTGTGCATCTCCATTTGTTTTGTTTTGCTTTTTTAATCTGAATGTCTTCTAAGAGAATACTGCCAAAGAAAAGACACAATGCTCAGAATGAGAAGTCAGGAAATGTGCTTTTCATTGCATATGAATCCTGGAAAGCCTTTCAGTTGGACAAAAGGTCACCTGAAAATCTTAAGCTCAGTCCTACTCCAGTGCCTAAGAAAGAAATTTAATTACTTCACTTGGGATGAAAAAGAGCTAAAAATAATAATAATATTGAACTCAAATTTTCAGAGAATGTAGCATTACATGACTTGCATCCATACATCTCTGGAAGAGCAATGAATTTAAGTTAAGGATCAAAGGGCAATGAAGAGGCACATGGTGGACATAAGCAGGTTGTACTATATTACAAAGAATTATGCACGAAGACCAAAAGATGTCATCAAGA
Source organism: Trichosurus vulpecula (assembly GCF_011100635.1). Lineage (NCBI taxonomy): Eukaryota > Metazoa > Chordata > Mammalia > Diprotodontia > Phalangeridae > Trichosurus > Trichosurus vulpecula. Next base: position 62,461,871 of record NC_050577.1, read on the forward strand.
AGATGCTGCCAGGAAAAAAAAAAAAGGTGGGCCAGTCATGAAATGAAAGCAAGGGGTAACTGGTGTTCAGCCCAGATGTTGAACGGATGTTCAATTGATGTCAGGTGAGCTCAAAAAAAAGTCTCCTGCAAATCATGTGGAGATACTGTGGTGAAGTTATAGGGAGGCATGGATAAGAGTTACACAGGGCGGAAAAGCATGGATAGAATGGCATCTACATCTTTGAGGGCAGGAGTCACATCTATAACAGCACAGATCCATTGGGGATAATGACATCACAAATATGGTGCTTTAAATTTTTATAAATCACTTTCCATAGCAATCCTAAGAGTCAGATTATTATCACTACTTCACAAAACAGGAAACAGAGTCAGGGCCCATGATCACAAAACTAGGAAATGTCAGACCCAAGATTCAAACGCAAGATTTCCATACTTGGTCCACAGGCAAGTTCTTTCCTGCACAGAGGCAATCCTCAAAGTATGCTCCAGTGACCCCTGCAGATCCCTCCAAGTCCCTTTTGGGGGGGGGCGGGGTCCATGAAATCAAAACTATTTTCATAATAATTATGAAACATTTTCATTTACAATATGGTAAATATCAACTGAAATAACCCAAATAAAATTTCTTTGGGAAGTCCTCAATGATTTTTAAGACAGTAAAGGGATCCTGCAAACAAAAAGTTTAAGAACCACTGCTATACACTGTACTGCCTCCAACAAGAACATAGTCTATTTTCAGTCCCACTCTGGCCTGTGAATGGCAGTCCTATCGGAGGATCCTTCAGAGCCCTAACTAGGGAGGGCTGCCAGAGCTTAGTCCGTGGGTGTCAAAATTTAGAGGGGGTACTGACAGCACTTTCACAATAACAGCACTGAAACAATTGAGCTCAGTATTTAATTAACAAGAATAATTAGGAAATCTCAGCTGAATTGGGGGCATATTTTCTGTCACTTGTCCCGGGGACAGGTAAGAGAGGAAAATCTGCTAGTCATGTCTTTGTCCTAAAGAATTTGAGATTTCACTGAATGTTCTTTTGGTTGGACATTAAGCAAAGTTATCCTCAAACTGACTTGAAATTTAGGATATTAAGAACTTTTTCTTTCAATTCAAAGGCCTGGCCTTCTGAAATGCCCACCTTCAGAAATACTTCCAGAAATGCTGAGAGGAAAATAAAAATACACTTTTTTTCTAAGCAATTTCTCATGAATAATGTATAAGAAGCCTTCACTTTCCTTGGAAATAATCTTATAAAAATTGTTCTCTCCTTGTTGATCTTTTCAGAACTTGGAGTACACATTTAAAGGATTTACTCTATTTTGGAAGAAGTGGTATGAAAAGAATTCAAGCAAAATGTCATACATCCATACAAGACCATTTAAGAAAAAAAAAATTCCTAATTAGATTTTAAAAAAAGCAATTGTCGCATAAAAGGAAACTGAAGCAAATGTGCTCAGCTTTGGCTGAGACTGCAATGGAAGAAAGCCTGGCATTCAGGAAGTAAAGGTTTCCTAGAAAGAGCTGATGCATTTCACATAACCAGACTGCCTCAGGAATATGAACTCCAGTACAGTTGCTAGCAGTGAGTCAGCCATGGTCTGGTACCAGATTTAATTAGAAGCATAGAAATCTGAGGCCATTTTCTTTAATATCATGTGTGAAACAGATGTCAATACATGGAAAAATTAAGAAGGGTAATAAATTTAAGCTGTCAAAAGCAAGAAAGGCAGTAATGGGGATGAATATCAGAACTCAACTGCAACCATGGCAACAAGGAGATGTGCCCTACCTAACTATTCAGGAGAGAAGGGCTGAAATCTCAAAGACTTAAGAAACTACGAGTTTGGTAATGCAACTAGCCTCTTGCAGATGTCCCTTATTTTGTGGCTCTGCAAGGGCTATAGCTACTTGGATAGCAAAGATCCCATAGGCAGAGGAATATATCGTGACTTGGGGCTTCTGTATTAAAAGTGGTACCATAATCTGAAAATCCAGCTTTATGCAGCTCTCCAAACCCATTTTCTTTTTCTCATGCCAGAGTCAGATGAGGTGCCTGAACTCATTCATCTAGATTTGTGATAGATGAACATAAGGACACCAAACTGCTATGTGCAACATAGCCAAAAAAGAAGTCTTTATACAATAGCCCTAAGGCACAGTTCCGCTGAGGACCTCTATCTGACCCAATAACTGGTTATGATGATGATTTTGATGACTATGATATTAATAAAAGGCAAAGTTAAGCCTTTCATACAGGTATCTTTAGAGCAGAGGTTTTTAATATTTCTTTGTTAAATCCTATAACAGATCCCTATGGCAGTCTGGTGAAGCCTATGAACCCCTTCTCCAAATCACATTTTTCAATGATTGAATTTGCTGCTCATTTTCAATTAGAGCTTAGTGCAAACAAAAATGTAACTTCTTCCCATCCAAGACACTCCCCTCACCCCTGTAAATCTATTAAAACTCAGGTATGGTGATATATGCTTGGTTAAGGAAGATGGGATATAGACATAATAATTATACAGACATAATTTATTAGATTTTCACTAATCCCTGTGCTTAAAAACCTGTGTAGTGTTGTGGTTGTTTTTTTAAGCATTTTATGTATGACAAGTTCTGATGGTCTACTCTTTAAAAAACAAACAAAAAAAACAACTCATGGGATCACAATGAAAAAACAGTAACGACAAAAGAATCAATGTAAGTTGGGCCTATGTCTCAAATTGCTTTTGCAAACAGCTGCTGGGACAAGATGTGACATTCCAAGCTTTATGATCCTTGATGACTGCAGTTAATATATCAAATATTTCAAAATGACTTCTAAAGTATTTTCTTTTGCCTGATGAGTTCAGAAAGGCAGCTTTGGAGCAGAGAACACTTATGTCTTCTGATCTTTTTTTATTCAGTTTCCTGTGACTTCCACCCCCTTCAGAAAAGAGCAATTCATCTGATTTACAAGTTTAGATTTTCATATATCAGGCCTTCTTAAAAGCATATTTTATGAACCTTTTAAAGAAACATATGAGATTGATTCACTTGCAAAACTAGAATCAATGGGTGGGGTTCATTGAAGAATCCTTCCTGGAGTTTAAACTTGGTCCTAAAGCAGAAAGGGGGTGGGGAAGGGGCGGGTGAGGAAGATGTGACCCGGGCTTTGCTTAAAGGAGAAAAGGCTTGATCGATCCCCACCTGGCCACTTACTATTACCTATGTAACTGATTTTATGGGCCACAGTTCCCTCTAAAAAAAAAGGGAGTTGAACTAGATGATCTTTAAGGCTCTTTCCACCTCTCTTGAACATGAGATCTTTGATCCCATAATGCCAGGTACAAAAGAGAAAGGAGGTTTGAAGAAAACAACAAAATATAGTTTATTTGGCTGGGACAGAAAGTCTTAGAGTAATGAAAACCCTTATCAAAAGCAGGGAAATACTGAGGAGGCCTTAAAGCATTTGCTTAGGAGCCAGTGAAAGGAAACTGGTAGCCACTGAAGGTACCTCAGCAGGAAGGGGCATATTCCATAAGCTGATTTTTGCTCTGCCTCGGTGTAAGACTGGAAATAGGCAGATCAATTGGAGCTAGAAATATGGGAAAATAAATAAGTCTGTAGGAAATGAGGAAAGAAGTAACCTTGTTACCAAAAGGTATGTAAGATTGGAGAGGATCCTACAAAATTAAGTTAGATACCAAAATGGGTTGCCAAAATTTGTGAGGTACTCAAAAGATTCCTAAAGGAAAAACTGCAGGTACAAAAAGCTACTGAGAACTATTAAAACCATTTCTGAAATGCCTAAGTGTAAAGCATGAAGACAGATACTCAAGAATGCTCATGCTCCAGACTACAGCAATCATTTACTCCATCACTCATCAATCATTTATTTAACAGGCTATGTGCAACAACGTATGATAGGAAAGGAGGAGTCTATATCCCATCTTCCTTAACCAAGCATGCATCACCATACCTGGTGCAGCTGAACATTCTCATTTTCTCTTCCTGTACCACAACTCATTTTTGTTAAGTCTCTAGAGGAACCCTTCTTCACCTAAATCATATCCCATTTGGGACAGGGATTCTGCTTACAAATCTCCCCCTACCTTAACCCAAATTAACAAACTGGGATGGCAATCAGCAATATGGAGGACAAAAAAAACAAAGGAGTGTTGGACCAGGAGACCAAAGAACCACGTTCTGCTGCTTATGACCTTCGTGACCAGAGAAATACTGTTACTTCCCAACACTTCCGTTTCCCTCATCTGTCCAATGATGACAGTTGGAACAGATGGTCAACGAGCTCCTCTACCCAGGAAGGCTGCCATAGAGTTCTTCAGTGCCTGATATGTTTTCATAACTAACAAGTTCTCTTGAAGGCTGTCCTATGAGGAGTTTTTAAGGTAACTTCAATTTCATATTTGTGTGCATTCCAACAGACACATCTGAAATGACTTTAGAAAGAAAATCAACGACATATTCAAACTCAGTCTTGGCTGTTGTTTTGTGCCCCCTGGTCTGTGGTAGAGTCACCTGCTTCATCCTAGGGATCAGGGACTTGTTGCCAGAAAGGACCTTAGAGGTGATCCAGCTTAACCCTTTCATTTTAGAGATGAGGAAACTGAGGCAGAGGTAAAGTGATTTGCATAGGGTCACACAGCTAGTAAGTGTCCAAGGTGGAACAACAATCTGGGTCTTCCAGATTCCAAGTTCAAGGTCCTCTACACTCTACTACCCTGCCTCCCAAAGTCAACTGAGTCTCAAGTTAAAGGAGGGAAGGTTAATCTAGGGCAGGAGTGGGGAACCTGCAGCTTCGAGGCCACATGTGACCCTCTAGGTCCTCAAATGTGGCCCTTTGACTGAACTCAAACTTCACAGAACAAACCTCCCCTTAATAAAAGGATTTGTTCTGTAAAACTTGGACTCAGTCAAAAGGCTGCACCCAAGGACCTAGAAGGCCACATGTGGCTTCAAACCCACAGGTTCCCCACCCCTGAGTCCTAGGATTCATTAACTTTCAAAAAATATATATTTTGATAACCACATTTCGATAAGTAGTTTCCACTATAATTGTCTATATTTCATTTTATGCATGTAAAAGCATTCTGAGAAGACATTCATAAGCTTCAACAGATTGTCAAAGGGGTCCATCATACCAAAAAAGTTAAGAACCTGGGGACTATGAGGACAAGGATTGTACTTTGCTTCCTATTGTCTCCTGAATGCTCAGCACAGTACCGGGCACACAGTAGGCACTTAATAAAGTTTATTGATTGATTGACAAGAAGCTATTTAAAAGGTGCATTTACATACAAGTAAAGTTAGACACTATAAGAAGAGCCTCTAAACTTAGTTGACCTCTTGGGTGATTCAAAAACCTTCCAGAATCCACAAGCGAGTGGATATTCTGGCATATCTACTGGAATAAAGGTAGCCAGCAGAATGGACATTCAATGCCACAAGGACTGCCTTTCCTTTTCCTCTGTAATTATCCCCTCTAGCCTACATAATTTTGTATCTGTCCTGGGTTTGCAAGGGCCCTCACAAGTTAGGTCTGCATTGGTGCAGATCTATTTGTCTGGCCTTAAAGCCCTGGGATGGTCCCTTGTGCATGAAAAATAGACAAAATGTAAAGGTCATTTACACTCTTCTTACAACATTCATCTCTCTGTGATATTCAGAGCTAATCTAAAATTACACAGGGAGAAACAATATGTACAAAAAATGATTTACTTACTGCCCTTTACATTATCACACCATCATTTCCCAGGGGGTATAAAATGGACCTTTGTGATATAAATATTGAGGCCTATAAGAATTCTTTAAATCATGTTATTTACCCATTGCAGATTGCTATTTTGGAGACAATCACCCAACATGGTAAGAAGTTTGTTTGCATATATACAAAAGAGGGAAGAGAAACTCAGGGCTTTACATCCTTCTTTACTCAACTGATGACACCCTTTACTCAAGAGAAGAATCCCTTGACATGCACAGTTAAGGAGACAGTTTTGATAACTTGATCAATCTGTAAATATATGATCAAATATTTAAGAAGATTCAAAGATAAAAATCCTTCTCAAAAAGGCAATGGTAGGCACACAGGCGAATGGGCTCATTCCATCCCCATCTTACTCCTTGCTTCGCATCAACTTTTTTTCAGCTTATACAAACCTAATATTGTGGTTTCTCTAAATTATGTATGCACCATTTCTCTACATACAGCACCTGTGACAGATTCTAAATTTCCAACTGGTATCTGACAAATATGGCCAAAGTTCCAAAATTCTGAACATTTTACTCTTGGTTTATAAAGTGTGTCTAATATTTTGAAGCCAGTGAGAACACTGGAGACCAACATCATAACAATCAAACCTTCTCGATGATTTATTCTCTTTATCTGGATATACCATTGTGAGTTCATCAATTCTGAGAACCAGAAGTGAAGGTACAGAGGTGCAGAAACAGCCACCACCACTGCAATAATCTTCTAGTTGGTCTCCTGGCCACAAGTCTCCATCTTTTTAATCAGCTATCAAATTGATAGCACCCCTACCCCTCATTCAATCAACTCCAATGGCTCCCCACCGCCTCCAAGATCAAATTTAAAATCCCTTGTTTGGCTTTTAAGGCCATTCATAACATCACTCCCACCTACCTTAGCAGTTTCCTTAAACCTTACACTTAACCCCACCCCATACATACTTCTCTATTCAGTGACACTGGCCTCCATCCCCAGATTCTGAGCATTTCCACTGACTGTCCATAATGCCTGTGAAAGATAAGTCCGGGGGGATAACGGCCCTTAAGATCTGAAATATACCCCTCCTCATCAATGTCTCCTAGCGTCCCCAGCTTCCTTCAAATCCCAACTAAAACCTCACCTTCACCAATCCTCCTAAATTCCAGTGCCTTTCTTTTATGATTAATTCCAATTTAACCTATATAAATCATATTGTGTGTTCTCTCCCCCATTACATTTGTAAGCTCCTTGAAAGCAGGGACTATCTTCTATTTTTCTTTATATTCACAGTACTTAGCATGGTGCCTGGCACACAGTAGGCACTTAATAAATGCTAGATAGCTGACTAATTTAAAATGCTGCAACAAACCTAATGCTATATATTATAGGCCAACACACCCTTTAGAGAAAAAGCTAAAACTCCCAACCTTATGCAATAAGAAAATGAGGAGAGATATTCCTGAACCTAGCCAATAATCAACTTTACCCTGAAAGAGGATGATTGACAATCCTTATAATTTCACTCCAGTGAGAACAATAATCGGTACTATTTTTATTCATACCAGTACTTAATCCTTTGGGGTGTGGTAATATTCTGGATGGCACTGATTTCTATGGCTTAATTACATATTGCCTAAAACAGAATAGCTTTTTCTTTAGCTTTGTTTTTATTGATTTCACAGAGCCAGCCCAAAGGGATATTACAGCTAAATGAGCAGTCATTTTACCAACTGAAATACCAACATATTTTTCTTCAAGAATTTTCAAAATATGACAAGGCTTCTGTATCTGACCACCCAAGATTTTCTCTATCCCCCATCTTTCCTTTCCCTATCCTCCTTCCCTTTCCCTCCATGTATTTATATACCCCTGACTCTGTTTGCCAACAGTCAATGTCTTAAGGACAAAGACTGTCTTCTACTTCCTGACTCCTCGGTGCTCCGGTCTAGTGCATAGATCTACATACAATGAATGCTCAATAAATGTTCAAATGACTCACCATCTTCCATTATTCCTTTCCAATGATCGTTGTCTTTTCTTTTCATCGCACAGTCTGTTAATGGCATCTTTCCAAAACAATTGTTCACATGGCTTATCTCTACCAGGCTTCCTCTAGACTAAGTACAAAGTCATGATTATCAGAGAGTATTTATGAGCAGAAAGGAGAATGTGTCCTGAAACTGGCATCACCCCCAGAATGCTTTCATCTGGAGTCTTATCTGAGTGGCGATCAGTACTCTGAACCTTACAATTCCAAATTTCTCATTATATCTACACATTTTCCCCCAACTTTTAAAGATATTAACTACTTGGAAATTTTGTGTATGTGTTTTAATGTCAACCTTCTCAATTTTTTGTTTCAGGAGTCATTAGAAGGAAATCAAGTACTAAAAGACAGCTCATCAAGCTGCCTCCATGGCATATGGCTCTAGGATAGCCCCCTCTGGGCTGTGGCATCCTGCTTAGTGAATTAGAGGTTTACCATTACCTCCAGCATCAAATATAAACTCCTCTATTTGACATTTAAAGGTCTCCACAACCTGATCCCATTCTACCCTTACCTCTTCTTATACTTTGCCCCCCCACACGTTCTCAGCCATCCAGCTACACTGGTCTACTTGTAGCTCCTGGACAGGACATTCCATCTTCCTTCTCCGAGGCTTGGCACTGGCTTCTTTCTGTGCATAGAATGTTCTGCCCCTTCATCTCTACCACTTGGTTCCACTGGCTTCTTTTAAGGCAGCTCAAGTACTACTTTTTACAGGAGGCCCTTCCCCATTCTCCCCACCCCCAGATGCCAGTACCTTCTCTTCTGAGGTTATTTTCCATCTACTCTGCACATATCTTATATGTACCTAGTTATTTGCAAGTTGTGTTCCCCGTTAGAACATAAGCTCCTCATAGTTTACCTATCAGATTTATGGAAAAGAAAAGAATTCATGACACAACAAGAGATAAAGAGCATTACAAAATGCAAAATGGATAATTTTGATTATGTTAAATTGAAATGTTTTTGCATAAAAAAAAGCCAATGCAACAAAGATTAGGAGGGAAGCAGAAAATTGGGAGAAAATCTTTACAACCAGTGTCTCTGATAAAGGTCTCATCTCTAAAATATACAGGGAACTGAGCCAAATTTATAGGAATACAAGTCATTCCCCAATTGAGAAATGGTCAAAGGATATGAACAGGCAGTTTTCTGAGGAAGAAATTAAAGATATCTATAGGCATATGAAAAAATGCTCAAAATCACTACTGATTAGAGAAATGCAAATCAAAACAACTCTTAGGTACCACAGATTGGCTAAAATGACAAAACAGGAAAATGATAAATACTGGAGAGGATATGGGAAAATTGGAACATTGTTACATTGCTGGTGGAGTTGTGAACTGATTCAGCCATTCTGGAGAGCAATTTGGAACTATGCCCAAAGGGTTATAAAAATGTTCATACCCTTTGACCCAGCAATACCACTTCTAGGGTTGTATCCCAAATAGATCACACAAGTGGAAAAAGGACCCATATGTACAAAAATATTTATAGTGGCTCTTTTTGTAGTAGCAAAGAATTGGAAACCAAGGGGATGTCCATCAATTGGGGAATGGCTGAACAAGTTGTGGTATATGAAGGTAATGGGATACTATTGTGCCGTAAGAAATGGGGATGACAGGGACTTCATAACAACCTGGAAAAACCTACACAATATAATGCTGAGTGAGTGGAGCAGAACCAGGAGAACATTATACACAACCACAGATATATAGATTCTGTGACGACTAACCCTGATAGACTTTGCTCTTCTCAGCAGCACAAGGTGCAAAGACAACTCCAAAGGACTCACAGTGGAGAATGCAGATTGAGGCACACTTCATGCTCGCCTTTCCCCCCACCCCCTTTTTTCTCTCTTTTGTTTTTGTTTTTGGGGGTTTTTTTGGTTCTGTTTCCTCTTTCTCATGATTCATTCCATTGGTCATAATTCTTCTTCACAACTTGACTAGTGTGTTATACATAGAAGATATATTGGATTCCATGCCGTCTTGGGGAGGGAGGGGGGAAAGGGGGAAGAAAACCTGGAACTCAAAATTATGTGGAAACCAAGTGTTGTAAACTAAAAATAAAAAAATCTAAAAAAAAAATAGAACATAAGCTCCTTGTGGGCAGGCAGGGACTGCTTTACCCTTTCTTTGAATCCCCAGCAGTTTTATACAGGGCCGACTAGCACAGAGTATACTAAATTTTTTTTTACTAAAATTTTTTCACTAAATTTAAAACTAAAATTTTTTCACTAAATTACTAAGTGACTATTGAATGAATGACTTCAAAAAGTGTTTCTTTTTCAGTAGCAATGATGATTAGGTGACTTTCTAAATGTATACAAAATGACATCTACACTAACACTAGTGAGCTAAGGAACTCCTCTCTGCTATCATGGTACCTACAGTCAAGTTTTATCAAACCAAACCTTTGTTCTTACTGAGCTAACAAGGAAAATAGGTAAGATTTGAGGAATCATCTTACAAACAAGTCATTAAGGAAAAACAGACAACTTCAAGAATGGATATCTCTTTGAATTTTATGTTTTGGATGTAATTATGATATAATAATATAATACCTAGCTATATCCTACTACCAAAATACAGCTTTAAGATAATTTTCTTAGTGGATGGAGGCCTGGAGTCAGGAAAACTCAAGAGTTCAAATCTGGCCTCAGACACTTACTAGCTGTTTAGCCCTGGGCAAGAAGTCACTTCACCCATTTGTCTCTGTTTCCTCATAAGTAAAATGAGCTAAAGAAGGAAATGACAAACTACTCCAGTATCTCTACCAAGAAAACCCTAAATGGGGTCACACAGAATTGGACAAAACTGATACTCTGAACAACAACAAACAGCAATAAATAGAATACTGGCATGAGGATAATTCTATGAAAAAAAAAACAGATAAAAGCTAATTGAGAATTCCTTGATTGCCACATCTGCTGCAACCAGTGTTTATAGATGAAAATAAAAGTATGACAGAGTGAAGACTTACTTAGCCCTTGCAGACTACTGCTAACACCGGTTTTTTTTTTTTCCTCGATTTTTTTATTCCATTTGTATCAATAGAAAATTGTCTTAAAGCTATGTTTTGGTAGCAAGATGTAGCTAGGTATCATATTGTTATATTATAATTGCATTTATAATGATCTGTTACACTACCTAAGTCCAAAATACCTTTGGGAGTTCTTCAGCCTTTTGTACCCTTACATAACAAAAAACCTTTTTCTCTGACTGTGTGGATAAATGGAAGTTAAATGAAACATGCGCACGATTATGCCTCTTCAGGCTGGCAGCACTAATAATGAGAGGCAGCATTTGTACAGCTTGAAGGGTGCACAAAGTACTGCAAATACGTTATCTCATTTGATCCTCATGACAGCCCTGTGAGGAGGTGGGTGGTCTTGTTAGTTACCCCCATTTTATAGATGACAGACCTTAAGTGACTTGCCCAGGGTCATACAGCTAATATGTGTCTGAGGCAGGATTTGAACACATGTCCTCCTGACTCCAAGTCCAGCAATTCTATCCACTGCTCCCCTACTAGCAAACTGAGTTTCTTATGTAGTCAAGTCAAAAGGCCTTCATTAAATGACCCTTATGGTCCAGTCACCATGCTAAGTGCTGGGGACTCAGAGAAAGGTAAAGCACAGAGCCTGCCCTGAAGGAGCTCACAATATGAAGGGGAGACAACGGGCAAACAGCTATGGACAAGCAAGATCTACATAAGACAAATGAGTGGGAAGGCACTAGTATTAAGGGAGATGAGGAGAGAATTCTTGCAGAAGGTAAGATATTTCACTGGGAAAGGAAATCAGAGAAATCAGTTAATAAACAAGTACCTATAATACACCAGGCACTATACTAAGTGCTAGGGATACAAAGGTAAAAAAAAAAAAAAAACAAAAAAAAACAGTCCCTACTCTGGGGGAACCTTACAGTCTGATGGGGGAGACAACATATGAACAACTTAAGTACAAACAAGATCTGTACAGGATAAGCTGGAAATGTTAAGAGTAGAGGGAAAGGCTCCAGAATTAAGAGGGCTCAGGAAAGGTTTCATGTAGTTGAAAGATTTTAGCTGGGACTTGAAAGCCAGGGGAGTCGGGAAGTAGAGATGAAGGAAAGCATTCCAGGGAAGGGAGAGAGTCACTAAAAATGCCCCAAGTCTGGAGATGGAGTGTCTTGTTCAAGGAACAACATGGAGGCCAGTGTCGCTGGATTGTAGAGTACTTGGGGAGGCAGGGGGAGGGTGCTAAACAATCGATCACATTATGGACAACCTAGTGATAAACCTATTTGAACTTAGCTAGAGACAGGTCACACACAGTTGGTCCATCACTGGGCTCAAACTCATTCTTTCCAGTTTAGGAGGACCTGCCAAAGCTCCGATGTCATAGCTTTTGAGAACCCCAGGGTCACACGTATGGTATAACAGAAAAAAAAAACATATATGTGTGCATATGTACATATGTATATGTATTACAGATACACACACATATCATAAGACTTTAAACAGAATTTTATCAGAACCATAGCTAACAAAACTAGCCATCCCCAAACCTTCTCTAAATCTCTCATTTCCCTATCCTATAGAGCCCTCTCATTCTTCCACCTGGAAGAAAGTAAAGAAAACAAAACTGATGAGAAGATTAAGTCAAGTCGCTCTTGCTATAACTGTTGCATAGCTTTTGCTGTATTTGAAGTCTCTTTTCCTGTGGATTCATACTACTTTTTTTCCGGAGTAGTTAGGTAAATTGTTTAGCTTTCAATTCACGTGACAAATCTTTTAAATGAAATGAGAACTGAGGAGAGAAGCCTCTCTTGTTTTGTTTGTTTGTGTTTGTTCGTTTTTGAGAAGCCTCTCTTAAACAAAGAAAGTTGTTCTGCTCATTCCCTAGCATGCAGGACTGTATTAGACTTGGAGACTATAATGGCTTATCTAGGTTATCTGAATTTTAATAAATTCAGCCACTCAATTCCAAATGGATATTGCTTAATTGAATTTTTTATTTGAATATATGTATTAGGAACAACTCTGCTGCTCTCAACTTTACAAAAGCACACAGTGCTTGAAAAACACTAAGAAAACTCAGACAAATATGTATATGTATAAGAAAGAAAACTATTTTGTCTAAGATTAGTAGATTTTCCTCTTTCTCTACCACAATAATTAATTCCATCTTGGCTACCCAAAACTTTCTAGTAAAAGAACCCCTTTCTTGATGGTATAGGGTGCATGTTAGTAAAATGTCCTATAAAACAAATCTATGTAAACTGAATCTTTTTTTCCCCATGGTTTTCCATTCTCAAACCAGAGATCCATCCTATTAATGAAAATGTCAGCTCTTCTGTGAAATAAAATCACCTTGAGAATGAAACAACTTTTCAAATTACATCCTTAAAAGAGAAATGGTAATTTCCTGATGTAATTCGAAAACTACCCAAAGTATAAATCCTATGTTTTAATCAAAGTAAATGGTAAAAGAAAAAAAGCCTCAAGTGAAAATATATACAGTATAGCATTAATCACTTACAATATGATCATCTGCTTAACAGATTTTCTACACATGAGAAATAATATTTAAAAATTTAACAACATAGCTGTTTTATCAACAGCATCAAATTGCTATGTTTGCTTTTATATCAAGAGCAATTAATTATCTTACATTTTAGTTAAACTTTTGCTATCACCTGAACATAGAATCTCTCTTTTCAGACACTTTTATCATTAATACCTACAGAATTGATATAACATAAGAGCTGGCTACATGATCCTTGGGCAGGAGATCAGACACATATAACTAAGGGGTATCATGTCCAAATTTTGAGTACTGCATAAAACTGGCTAATAATATATGAAAACATAAAAAAGTAATAAACTATGCCTGTAGTGAGCATTCTACCTCCAATTATTTTATCTGATAGTGTACTGGCTAATCTAATCCAATTGCTGATCTAACAAAAATACCAATTATTTGGGTATACTAAATGTCTGTCAGGGTAAGAGGAATTAGGCACTTGTGCTAATAGTAGTAGTAGCAGAGATAAGAGACAAAGGTAAGTAATACAAAATTTCCAAATACTAGGGGTGCTGCTTCCCCGACTGGATCTATGATGATTTATAGTCAGATACATATAGCATATATAACACATATTCATTCAACAAACATTTGAGTGCCTTCCATGTACCAGGCAATTTAGACATACAGAAATAATAATAAAATAATAAAAACATTTATATAGCACCTACTAAATGTCAGGCACTGTGGTAAGTACTGAAACGAATAAGACATATTCAAATAATTTATAATTTAGCACAAGTAATGCTTGCGAGATGAGATTCATGGGTTTGTAAACATTTTATGAATAAATTATTTACAAAGTCTGTCTCACTTTTAATGGCTAATAGTCTTAATACTTCTTACCATGATCAATCCCTAACTACTAAATACAAAGTTAACTATGGCCCTGGCAAATACCTTCCTCCTTCACTATAATGCTAATTATAAAAAATAAAAAATTTCAGATGGAAATGAATCATTCAAAAAATAAGTTTGCTATTGAACCTTAAACAAAATTTTACCAATGAACTGACAGAGTTAACTTTGATTTGTTAGAAAACTATAGAATTGAAAATAGCACTAGTTTTTTATACATGTGTTGGAAGAATGATTTTCTCCTCTAGAAATAAACAAATCAGTTTCATTACAAATTGGAAAATCACTGGAGAATTTTAATAGAAATTTCATCTTTCTTTTCTAGTCTATGAATGGAGATAGGAGTTGAAGATTGAATTAGCTAAATACTTCAACATTCTAAGTTTATCATGTAAATTTGGCTAGAACATATATTTAATTTCATATCTATAATTACACACAATAAATTTTAATATATTTATCTAGTGTACTCCAAGAAGTAGACATTTGTAGATGACAAAAACAAATAGAATACAAATGATCACAGATCAAGAGCTAAAATGATCCTCAGAGGCCATCTAGTTCAACTCGCTCTCATTTTAGAAATGTGGAAACTGTTAAACGACCTGTCCAAGGTTCCAGGGCAAGCAAACCCAGTGGGAGCTGAACCCGGGTTTCCTCCCTAAACAGCCAGTGCTCTTTCTGCTGTACCACAATACCTCCCAGTGGGGCAAAATGCTAGTTATGGCTCCAGCAACTACAATGAAGCCTGCATATATGAACCATATCTTTTGTTTTCACTGAGAGCTGACCAACAGCAGATTAACATATTGAATTAGAGATGATTTACCTCTTAATGACTCAACAAGCCTCAATGTATTTCAATTAATTTGGCAAATAAAATAACTGCATCAAAATTGTGCTTTGTGATGCAGCTGTAAAATTAATCTGGAAAACTGTGAAAGAAAGCAGTACTTTAAAATTTACAAGTGTCTACTAAGAACGACCATTAGAGCTCGCTAACATTAACGTAATTCGAACATAAACATTAGGTATGCTTCTCTTGTCAAGATATAAACTGCTTTGATTTGAAGTAAATCTACCTTTCTCACAGATGACTAAAGAAGCTATTCTAAGTTCAGACATCTATAGTTTAAGTCTCACATTACAAAATAATAACAGCATTTCGGTTTGTTCTCCAACTAGGCTATCTTAGCTACTCTCTACTATTTAAATGTATCTTTTGTCTAATTCTTTTCCTATCAGGTTGAGAACTAGGGTAGTACACTAAAAATGTTTTTCACAACACTGAGGGGGAGAAATTGTGCAAATAAGAATAATAGAATGCTCATCGCCAGGCCACATTGGAAATAAACGGACAAATATATCTCATATTTACCACGTGTTTTCACACCAAACATGAACTGGGCACTGATTCTGAATCACTATTTTGGAAGAGTTATTTGTAGCTGAGATTTCATATTTAGCATGGCTGTCATCCCTTCACTTCTTTTAGGGAACATCAAAAGTCAACTAAAATAACATAAATGTGTGGAAAAAATGAAGGACAAGAACAACCAAGTGCTTTCTACAGCTTGGTTAATAGTGTAATTATCTTTATTTGTAGGCATAACTAAATTACCAGTGTAGTCTCACCCTTTCAGATGTCACAGTCTTCTAGTCACCAGAGAACCAGTGATATGTAGTGAACAGAGAGTGAGCCTCAAAGCCAAGAGGACCTGGGTTCAAGTTCCACTTCTGATACGTACAGGCTACTGCCTTAGGCAAGTCACACACCTCTCAGCACTCCAGACAAACTGTACTGATAAAGGGAATTTCCTCACCCAGGAGTTTCTTGCACTAATTTAGAACAAATTAAACACCAAAATTCATTTTTTAAATGTGGATAGGCATTCAAATACCATGGATGGGAAGAGCACTAGATGAAACTAGGAGACCTAACCTGGGACAAGCCACTTTACTCCTCAGGGCCATGTTTGGTTAGTATTTTGGGATGAGTCTTACCTTCTACTAAATTATAAACTCTTACAGAATTGATAAGGAACTTTATCATGATTGATGGATTGATGTCAATCACCTAAGAAATTACCTTACATATAGAGCAGGCACTCAAGCACTTGTTCACTGCAGTGTTCAAAATAAGCCCTGAATACACCTTAGTCTTTTAAAAAAACGAAGTCTGAGGGGGCAGCTAGGTGGTGCAGTGAGTAGAGCATCGGCTCTGGAGTTGGGAGGACCTGAGTTCAAATACAGCCTCAGATGCTTGACACACCTACTAGCTGTGTGACCTTGGGCAAGTCGCTTAATCCCAAATGCCCTGCCTTTCCCTCCAAAAAAAAAAATAAAGTTTCAGAATGGTTTTAATTCATTTTGAGCTCCACAATATTTCAGATCCTCCTCTCCTCCACTATGATTTTAACTAATAATGATTTTTTTACTGTCATCGATCTACATAAACTAATGGATTGTGAATGAACTCAAAACCTAGAGAAGAACATCATGCCCGTCGTTCGAGAACCATACCAACTAAAAGACTTACCACTAGAAGGTTAGACAAGGTGTGAGGAAACTGTTCTGCATTAGTGGAGAGAGAATTCACATTGAGGAAATCGCTGACCCTTGAAAAATTCTTTGACAACAAATAATAAGCTTTTTTTAAGTTAAAAGCATAGCTAAACTGTTAAAAATAAAAAGCTTTGAATTCACTCACAATCCATTTGGATTTGTCAAGGCTCCACTGCCTTACTAAGTAATTAATGCCAAATGCCTTACTTCTGTCTGCCCCTTTCATTTCTTATATTATTTCTCTGCAATAGATGAACTTACCTTATACAAATTAAAATCAAGACAAACACATTTTTGTGCTGTATAAAATGGAGTTACAACAAATCGGTCTTATATAGCTTGCAATCAGCTATAGAAAATATAGCCTTTGAAAACCTGGGGGTCATCTCCATGCAACAAAGAGGCATTGTAGTAGAATTTGTTGGAGAAATAATATAATAAAATTTACAAATTAGTATGATATGTGACAAGCTAATGGGCAAGTAACTAAGAAACATTTCAGATATATTGAGTTGACTTGGGCTGAGCCTAACCAAAGAGGAGTTTCTCATCTATAAGTATTAACTAAGCACTTTAAAACACAATATAAATGTCAGCTATCATCACCATCACTATCATGACTTGACAATATGCCAATTGCCTTCCTTCTGTATGCCCCCTTCATTTCCTATTCTGTTTTTCTGCAACCAAATGAACTAGGCTTACGTAAATTAAAATTAAGACAAAACACATTTTTGTGCTGTATGGAATAGGTTTACACTGAATTGGTCCCATAGAGCTTGCTACCAACTTTAGCTAACAAGAAGAGTTCAAAGAAGATGAGAAACCGAAAGATATGGGCAGATTATTTTGACGGTTTTCTTCCATTTTAAAACAGATTGTAAGGAAAGCAGAAGGGAGCAAAAGTAGAGCTATGAGGTAAGGAGAAATTGATGAAAAAGGCAGCATTTACAGAAACAGGCAAACTAATAACAAGATATTAAAAAGGAAGGAAGGGAAAGGGGAGTCATAAAACTTGATGGCTGTAAAGAATGTGGATGTTCTTTAATATTGGTGAGGGAAATTATCCCTATATAGAGTTACTAGAGCTGTGGCTAGTGAAGAGTAAACACATCACTTGGTGACAAAATGGAAAGAGCACTAGGCTTGGAGGAAAAACTGACTTCCATCAAAGCCCGCCTCCTACACTCCAGGACTATAGGCGATCCTTTAACTTCTCTGGGCCTCAAAACAAAGATGACACCTGCAGCACCTACTTCACAGTTGTGTCATGAGGATCCTATGAAGTAATGTATATAAAGTGTACTGTATAAATGTCGGCTGCTATCATCATCACCTGACTTCTGGCTGCTTCCTTGCAAATGAAACAGCCTGACACACTCAGATGAAGAAGCCTTATACAGAATTAAGATGAACACAAAACAAGGAGCATATTACAAAATTGGTGACTATCCTCAAAGAAGTTAAATCTCAGGCTCCCAAAATAATAGTATAGATACAACAGAATATACTAAATCGTAGTCATTCATATCAATTTCCCATCGACCAGAAAGATTAATTTTAAAACTTCTTTGCACTTATTACTAAATGTTAGGAGACTTCTTACTTAATCATTTTATTTATCAAAGATTTCCAAGACCTTTTTACACATAGACTTGGAAGTAGCAGATGTTTTTATACATAAAATTTATACCAATAAATGCTAGTTAATACAGTAACTATATTTCAATATGACATAAATTTGCAGAAATAAAATATGCTCATCAAAAAACCCTCAAAATTTCCAGAATGTTTCTATAATTTCATATTTAACTATTTAAAGACATATGACAAAAGAAACAATTTTAACTTATCCTTAGCAAGACACAGTATGGTCATTTAAATGACTATCCCAACTTAAAATTTAACTATTTTAAAGACTCATGACAAAAGAGAGTAATACAATTTTAACCTACATTTGGCAAGACACAATATGAAAACTTAAAAGATCACTCCATATTTTTAAACATACACAATAAAATTAATGTGAATTGCTACTTGCATTAATTTTTAAAATATTACTGAACAAATATTCTATTTAAAAATGTAATTCTGAAACTATCTTATTTCCTGAATTTCATGTTACCTAAGGTCACATTTAAGTACTGAGAATAGCATTTCAACTGTCCTACTCAGTATGGTGAGATATCACTAAGAGACTGGTGAAGTTTGAAGTGCATAATATCATTACGGAAATTCAGTTTTCTTACTATCATGTGTTACTATTCAAATGTTGGGTGACAGCAGTTCTTAAGGGAGTTTTCTTAGTGACTGGGGGTAAATCTACCATAATAATGCATCATTTTATGTAATGAGATTTTTTAAAATATTGGAAAACTTTGTTCTCTTTAGTAATTTTAAGATCATCCCATAATATAGGTACATAAGCATAGTCATAAAATCTCAACTATATTTAGTGGGGTTGAATTAATGAGGCTTCATCATTTATAAGCTCAAGCTGTTGATTCAATGGGACTTCATGTAGTAAAATTTTACTAATTGTTATGTCATATGCTATTAGCTTTTCTTATTTACACAAGACTATCAAGCAATCACTTAAAATACCAAGTTTCTGGGAAAAAGAGTATGGGGCACTTTCAAAGGGTAACCTGAAATAGAAAGACCCAGGAAAAGCTTGCTGGACACACCTGAGTAGGTCATAAATACTATAAAACTCTAGCTAATCAAAAGGTTCAAATGGATGAGGAAATCTCTGTCTAAATCTATAAAAAGGCTAAGAGAAGGTTAATTTCAGATGATCTGATGTCAGACTATCCTAATCCCAGAAAATCTTATTATAGAAAATCTTAGGAAAGAAGACACCTGAACTTTTAGCAAAAATTTAAAATACGTAAACTTGAGAATAATTTGATGTTCATGTTTTATTAGAAATTAACAAAATATTCACAAAATGCATAAATAGTATAAAATATTTTAAGGGAATTGAACTTTTTGGAGTTGGAAAGCAATATGATAGTACAAACAGAAACATGTAATCAGCAATCCTGCAGTATTTGATTGACATAACACAATAGTTATAGCATAAAGTACACTATACAGAGCCAAAATGAAGTACTACACCTAATCAATACAAAAATATAATGCTTAAACATTTGTCACATAACCAAGAATAACCCAGATGAATTTACTCACATTTTTTTTTAGTTGGTAATTACAATACGCTGTGAGAAAGCCACATCTTACCTCACAGCGTGACATGTTTCATTCACAGAGGTTATAACATTTACCATAATGTTAAGTCTCCAAACTCTCAGTGTTTTAAAATTATCTTTCCCTTCTGGAAACCTCACTTTTTCTCACTGCCTACTTCTCTCCCCATTTTAGTCCATCTTCCACTCAGCTGCCAAAGTGATCTTCCTAAAGTGCTGCTGTGACCATGTTGCCCCCCTATATTCAATAAACTCCTGTGACTTCCAATTACTTCCAAGAACCTATATAAAATCCTCTGTTTGCCTCTGAAAACCGTTCAGAATCTTGTCCCATCCTAACTTTCCACTATCCTTACAATATAAAATCTTCTGTTTGCCTCTGAAAACCATTCAGAATCTTGTCCCATCCTAACTTTCCAGTATCCTTACACTTTATTCTCCCCTCCTAGTACTCTGTAATCTAATGACACTGGCTTCCTTATTGTTCCCTATACAAGACATCCATCTTGCAAATCCTTATACTTTCACTGCCTGTCTTCCATGCCTGGAATTCACTTCCTCCTTGATTCCCTGAGTTTCTTCAAGTCTCAGAAAAATCCCAACTTCTCTACAAGAAGCCTTTTCCAATTCTGCTTAATACTAGTGGCTTCCCTCTGTTGTTTATCTCCAATTTAGCATGCATCTATACATATGTGTGTGAATATATATGTGTGTGTGTGTGCGCGCACACACACATATACATTAATTTGTATCTAGTTGTTTTCATGTCACCCATTAGAATGTAGCCTTTTGGAGCAGTGACTAGTTTTATGCCTTTTTAAGGATCCCAGAATTTGGCATAATGCCTGACACACAGTAGGTGCTAAAATGCTTGTTCACAGAAAACAAAAATAATTTTCTGGCTCTCTAAACAAACTGAGGTTAATACAGCAACTGACTGAAAACTAAATGCTATAAAACTTGTTGAGTTTCCAGTATCTGGAATTCCCTTTTCAATATCTGAATATTTTGAGCTTGGAATAAATAAGCCCAGTCTAATTACAATTAGCCACATTTTTTAAACAAATGGTGGACACTAACCATTAAGTGGATCAGAAAACTACATAACCTTTCTTTAAAGGGTACATTTATCTCTAACTTTAAAATACTGTCCCTTTAAAAAGAATTCTTCTTTAGCAGTTTATCAATCTATAATACCACTGATCCTTGTTTGGGAGCAAATACTAGAATTGCTTCTGTATGGGAAAACAACACTAAAAAGCTGCCAATATGGAAAGTTTAAACAATATTTTAAAGTACCTTAGAAAAACTATAACAGTAAATAAGGAGCTAATTAAACAAAAATACTGCAAACTGTTGGCTGTAGCTACTACACCCTGTGGTATGGTCCACTGACTGTATGCTTATTGTTTCTTTTACATCATTTCCATGTCAAGAGAGACTGATGAACAAAAGCAGGTTCACTGTAAGTACATCACTGAATTTATAAGGCCAGAATTTGCTTACTCTTTTCAAAAAAGTTGATTCCCTGCAGAAAGAAAAAAAAGTGTTGTAATGTCTTTTAATTTATGAGAAAATATTTTCTTCTAATTAAGCTATCCTAATAATACTATTACTCTAAACTTATAGTAAAGTTTGTCTCACTTTGTAATTATTCATATCACCTTACTATGGCACATCATATTTAATCAATTAGTTCTTCCCTCTCAATTAAAAATAGTCCAAATATTCTGTTTTTGAAAATATGTATTGGTATAATCGATCCATTTATTTTAAATAGTTTACAATTCTTTAAATGAAACTGTTAAGCTTTTTGTTATTAGGGACAGTATTTTCTGTTTCAACCTAAAAACAATGTGTTTTCTAAAGACTAGTATCTAGGTATAAGATGGAGGTAAGGATATTTGTCTTTTCCTATTAACCAAGGATGTTGAGGCTGAAATAATATACATGAAAGCAATCTGAGTTCTCAGGAAGATTGGCACTGTGCAAATCCAAAGTATTAATAGCAGATTATCCATGTATTTTAAAAGGTCTTCCTCTAGTAAACAATATACAGAAGCAAACAACAACAGACCAGTATTCGATAAACCAAAGTCCTCATCTACCTGGGTAAGAACTCAATAATTGACAGAAACTGCTGGGAAAACTGAAAAGCATCTGCCAGACATTAGGTGTAGACCAAACACCTCACACCATATACCAAGGTAAGCTCCAAATGACTGTGTAACTTACAAGATAAAAAGGTCATATCATAAACTAATTAGAGGAACAAGGAAGAAATTACCTTTCAGGTCTATGGATAGAGGAAGAGTTCTATGACCAAATAAGAGAGGATCAAGGTAGACAGAATTAACAATCCTGATCGCGTAAAATTGAAGCTTTTGTTCAAACAAAATCAGTGAAGCCAAGATGAAAAGGAAAACATCTGGGGGAAAAAATCTTCGCAGGAAGTTGTCTATATATTTCTTTCACATTCTTTTTCATTTTCTTTCATATTCACTTTTTCCATACCTCTTTCATATATATGTATGTATTTATGTATGTGTATATATGTACATATGTATGTGTTGTAGGTATATATATATATGTATGTACATATGTGTATACATATATATGAGAAACTGATTCAAATTTATAAGAATAAAACTGATTCCTCGATGGATAGATGTTCAAAGCATATGAAGAGTCAGCTTCCAAAGAAAGAAATCCCAAGTATTCATATTCGTATGGAAAATGGCTCCAAATCACAAATAATTAGAGAAATGGACATTAAAGCAACAACAGAGGTTTCACCTCATACCTATCAAACGGACAAAGATGACTAAAAAGTCAAAAACAAAAACAACAAATGTTGGGAAGATCAGAAGAAATGGCCACATTTTCACACTGATAGAGCTAGCTAGCTTCCAGGAAAGTAATTTAAACTGTAACCAAAAAGTTACTAAACTGTCCATATCCTTTGACCCAGTTAAACCACTATGAGTCCTATATCTCATGGAGATCAAAGAAAAAGGGAAAGGGCACATATTTACAAAAATATTTATAACAGCTCTTTTCATAATTATGAATAACTGGAAACTATGGGGGGAGTCATTAATTTGGAAACAGCTGAACAAAGTATGGTATAGGAATGTCATAGAATACTATTTTGAAGTTTAAAAGAAAAGGTGAAAGGAATCACTACAGAGAAACCTGGGGAAAATTTATATGAATCAATGAAGAGTGAAGTAAGCAGAAGCAGGAGAGTAATATCTATTGTAATAAATACTGTAGAAACAAACAATTTTGAAAGACTGATCAAATGCAATGACTAACCATAATTCCAGAAGACCCATGGTCAAGCATGTCATCCATCTCTGACAAAGAGGTGATGGGCCTAAATAAGCAGAATGAGACACACTTTTTTAGACATGGACAATACGGGAATTTGTTTTGCCTAACTATGTATATTTATTTCAGAGAAGTGAGGTAGATTCTTCTTTTTTTTCTTTTCTTTCTTTTCTACTAGGGTGAGAAGAAGTAGGGAAAAATAAATACTTGTTAACTGAAAAAGAAAAGTTTTTAAATGGTCCCCTGCCAGTTAGCTGCTTTGCTCCCAGTGACAGACAAATTTGACTTAGAAAGCTCCAACTCTAGTCCAGCTTTTCTGAGGACCTCTCTGCATCTTAAATATCTTTGTACTGTGTATCAGTATTTTTTTGGTTCCCAGGGTGGGTTGGAGCCTCTGAGTTTTACTGCTATAAAGGGCAAGATATAATTTTTGGCATGTTCTTTAATCAGCTAAGCAGAAATCTGTATTTTTAATTATTTATGTCAATCCTTAACTTCATTAGCAGGGATTAACATAAGGGTCATTTCGACCTAAAAACCTACAAAAATCTTTGCCAACCCTTTTAACAGGCTGCACTTTCAAAATCTAATATGGCTTGTGATCACACTTAGTACCAAAAACCTATCTCATGCCTACCTGGTCTCCTCAGCAGCAAACCAATACCTTCTCCTTAACATGCAATGGTAGAGCTCTTGCTGCTGAGTGTTGGACTTGAACATAAGAGAGACCTAGGTTCAAATCCTGACTCTACCACTTACTACCTATGTGACTCCAGCCATTCACTTAACCTCTGGGGTCTCCATTTCCTAGTCTGTGAAATGAAAGAGTTAGACTAGAAATACTATATGATATCTGAGGTTCCTTCCATCTCTAAATCTATGGCCCTTCCTCACCTCCGCCCCTTCCCTAAAATTCCCAAGGACACAAAACCTTTTCAAGCCTCTCTCCTTCCTTTGGATCCCAAAGGATAGAGCACACCATTAAGGCCGAATGACACAGAAGGACCCTCAACAATCTGTTTTCCTCAAAGAGTGTGTATTCTGTCCCCAGTTCCTCCTCCACCTCTCTAAAGCTTTGCTTCCCACTTGGAGACAGCTTCATCAGGATACTACCGTTTCTCCCAACTTGCAAAGTCTATTCCAAGAAGCTCAATGTCAAAATGCAAAAGCAAGGGGAGGGGAGACTGCAGTGGTAAAGCCCATGAACGAGAGCAGAGGTTATTAAACTAGTGTCCAGGATCAATTTCAGGGTGGCTATGAAAATGAATGGGGAAAATAATTACATCTTGATTTTCACTAAACTTTATTTTTCCTCTAAGCATTTAAAAACATTATTCTGAGAAGGGGACAATCATGTTCACAAGACTGCCAAAGGCACTCATAACACAAAAAAGGGTAAGAACCCCAGAGTTGAGGATTACTGTGCCTTGCTTGCAAATGAGCAGGTACCAACCTAGGTGGAGAAAGAAGGCAGAAAGGGAGAAAAGTATGAAAGGAATCCACTTGTCCATGAACAGTCTACTTAAATTCTGGGGTCTAAAAACTGTCTCTAAAACAGGGTGGTGAGGAATAATTTTTCAGCATAGACATGTCTTTCCCTCCTTCCAAAGACATATAATTTTAGTGATAGTTTAAGCTGGATCTCCTTTTAGTCCCTTTATCAATCCTTCAGTGAAGGCATTAATGAGCACTGAGCTAAAAGGAAATGAAACAAGAGAAACAAAAGATGTAGATCATATAAAGGTTAGATATTAAACTTTTAACAAAGAATTTATTTGAATTAAATTACAGTACAATTTTCTTTCTCCCCCCTGCCCCTTAAGGAGTTATAGAGAAACCTCTGAACACAACCAGAACCAGAGCTTCAAGTATAGGAAGTACGCAACCCCCTAGTACCACAACACCAGGGAAAAATCTAGAAGGAAAGGGTAAGATTAGGGATAATTTTTCAACATGATATTTTATAAATACACAAGTTTAATGCTAGAAAAATCAACATTATATGGCCACGGGTACTCTGGAATATATCACAATGATTGTGTGACATGGAAGTCTCAAGGCCTCTGATGGACAATAGCAAATAAGATATTTCACTTTCAAAGCTGAGTAGGGTGAAGAAATATCTTAATTCCAGCTGAGGCCAACACCCTCATTTTATAGGGAGGAAACTGAAGCCTGAAGAAATGGAGGAATTACTGTCCAAAGTCTCACAGATGGTTTGGGACTAGAATTCAAGCTTCAGCACTGCTAGCCCACAATTCTTTTCACCACATCGCATCTCCTCCCATTACTGTTTAAAAGCATCACATTAAAACCTGATGCTACTTTTTCACCTTTGTATTTCCTAAGTATTAACAGAAAAGGGAGAGAGAATGTGGCACAGTAGATCAAGAATTGGCCTCCATGTCAGGAAAACCTGGGTCTGGGCCTCCACTGCATACTATTTGACCCTGGTCAAATAACCTTAGTTCAGCTTCCCAGGCAATCCTCAAAAGACTATAAATTGCAGTAAATGTGCAGATTTGCATTCATGGAAGAAGTATCTCACTACAAACTACTTCCATTGATAAAATCATAGGCCTGATGAAAAACAGAAAATAGAAAAATATTTTATTATATGCTACACATATAACTATTTTGCAAACCCAAGAGGAAATACAAACCAAGATCAAATCATATTTTACCAAAAGATATTGGGTTAAAATTTTCTACCCACAAAAATAACATATAAGTTAAATTTCTACTATCTTCTTTTTAAAGGATTCTTTCTGAAAGACTAGTATCTTTAACAACATGTGAAGACAGATGAACTTCTTTATCAATAGGTATGCACTTATTTATCAGGGTCCGCAAATGTCAAGACCACTAATGAATAAGGCAGAAAAGGTTAATATAATAATGAATCACTGCAAAAAATGTTCTTCACGAACAAGGTAAAGAAATCAATGAAATAAGTCAGGCTCTTCTAACAAGAGATGACACTTATTAACAAATGACCTTTCAATATCTGTATACAGTGACTCATGCCTTACTAGGAAACAATATAAAATCATGGTAATAACAGGGGCAGGATATAAAAGACCAGATTATCCTCTAGATTTGAATATAAAATATATGGTCAATACAATGCCAAAGTTTGAGTAAATATCAGCTAATTCCTGGGGGTGGGGGAGGAATCCGTTTTCCTAATCTAAATTCTTTTTTTCATGAAACCGAGGCAGAATAAATGAAGTCCATCTCTTGCAGGACTTAAACAGATTATTCTATACTTTGAATGCTCATCTTCCATATGGACTAATTATACTTTTTTTCTATTATCCTTTTAGTTAAAAGGTCACAATAAATATTTTCTCTTTTTTAAATACTGGTAATTTCCCATAGTTATTACTTTTAATGAGTTGGTAAATTTAATTTTTTAGCATTGAAGACAGTAAATTTTTTTTCATACAGACATGTAAATATATAGTTCCACTTCCAAGATGTTTCAAGAATTCAACTCAGTAGGGAGACTTTATAATCAGATAAGGATAATTGGATTTAGAGCTAATTAGGGATCTTAGAGATCATCCAGACCAATACTCTCATAAGTTAGGAAACAGAGGCCCAGAAGAATCATGCTAAATTTCTTTGCCTAAGGTCATGCTAAGTTTTCTTCTAATATTTTATTTTAAATGTGTGCATTTTAAACATATTTTAGGAATGTTGTCTCTTGTCTTAAATCAGAAAAGATCATGCTGATTTTATTATTACAATGCTCTTAATATACAGCATATAATGAAAAAGTAATATTCAAAAAAATTGAATTTGTTGGGGTGGTTTTTGCAAAACAAACAAGAAACCCCACACATTTAAACACTATCCTGCAACTGCTTTACAGATGTCTAAAAAGTAAAACATTAATAAATAACCTCTTTAATGGATATTTTTTAGTAGTTAGCTAGAAAGTGTCATTCATAGTTTTAAAAAAACTGTTAAAATATACCTCACATTTTTCCAGGGTCCCAAATTTCCCCAATTAGTAATGCAAATGGATATAGATAATACTATAAATTTTCATACTTTCCATTTTATTATATACCTCTCTTATATGAACAGCTGCCCAGCCAGGAGACCACAGCAACTCCTCTTCCCTCCTTTCAAGTTATCCCATACCTGCCTACCTGTCTCATCCTTGCTGCTTCATATCTCACCCTATAGCAAGAATTCCTAACCTGAGGTCCACAAACTTGCTTTTATTTTTTAATATTTTGATAAATATTTCAAAATAATTAGTTTCCTTTGAAATTCTATGCATGCTATGCATTTAAAGACATTCTAAGTACACAACTTTATCAGACTACCAGAGGAGTCCATAAGACAAAAAAAAAAAAAAAAGGTTAAGAACCCTTCCCCAAAGGCAGTTTGTGGGAAATGGTTTGAGGAAGGAATACCTATTGATAACCATTCCCATTTCATTAAGAACAGAAGTAGAAAGAGAAAAAAGGAAAACTAAAAGATGGGAGAAACAAAGAAGAAAACAAATCCTAAAGTTCTTTACACTGCCCCAACTGCCCCTGACCCTTTCACTTGGGCTTGGGGGGCTCTATTTCTTGATCTCCTGGAGCTTTATCTGGTTTAAAGCTTTGAGAATACTCACCTCCTATGAACAAAATTGGCTCTTTTATCATCTCCCTCTCTCTCTAATCTTTAATCTATCTACTGGAGCCTTCTCAGTTGCTTATAAATATTAAATATATCTTACCCAGCCTCCCGCCTTAAAAAAAAAAGCCCTCATTTAATCCTACCATCCCTGCAACTATCATCCTGTATGTCTCCTCATCTCTTTAGTGGAACTCCTCGAAGAAAGCCACTTGCCCCTTCACTTCCTTTCTTCTCACTCAGTTCTAAACTTTCTTCGGTTTGGCTTCCATTCTCCTCATTCAAGTCAAACTGCTCTCTTCAAAGTCACCAATGATCTCTTAACTGCTGAAGACTGTCTTTTTTCCATTCTCATCCCAGTTGATCTTTCTGTAACTTTTGACACTGTTGACCACCCTCTTCTCCTGGGCACTCTTTCCTCTAGGTTTTCAAGATAAGGTTCTTTCTGGGTTCTCTTTCTACCTGTCTGACCATTCCTCAGTCTTCTTTGATGGTTCCTAATCCAGGTCATGCCCACTAACCTCAGATATTTCCCAAGGCTCAGTCCTGGGCCCTAGCCTCTCCCCACCCTATACTATCTCACTTGATGATCTCACCAGGTCACCTATCTCTATGCAGGTAATTCCCAGATCTATATATCCAGCCTTAACCCCTTCTAAGGTATCCAGTATTACCAGTCGCTTCTTGAATATCTGAAACTGAATATCCCATAGATAACTCAAACTCAATATGCTCAAAACAGAACTCATCTTTCCCACACAAAAAACCCTTCCCTTTCCCCAACTTTTCTATTACTGCTGAGGCTGCCATCATCCTCCATCAGCCAGGCTCAGAACATAGGTGTCATACTCAAGTTCTGTCTAGTACTCTTTCTAACCCATTTCTAAGTCCTGTCATTTCTACCTTCACAACATATCTCATACATGTCCCCTTTTTTCCACTCGCAAAGCTCTGGGTCAATTCTCTCCTCACTCCAATCCATCCTCCGTTCAGCACCCCCAACAAACTCTAGTTGTTACAAGAACAAATATAAAATTCTGTTTAGCTCTTAAAGCCATCACAACCTGGCCCTTTCCTATCTTTCCAGTCTTCTTATATTTTACTCCCTTCTACATACTCTGCCCCTGCCTTTTTCCCAAATCTCACACATGGCACTCCATTGTCCCATTCTATGGTTTTACACACTGGCTGGCTGCCCCAATCCCGGAATTCTCTCCCTCCTCACCTATGTATCTTGGATTCCTTCAAAACTCACCTCAAATTCCACTTTCTGTAACAGAACTTTCCAGGGCCCTTCCTTGGCATGCTCCCACTCCCCACCCCTCATTACTGATTACCTTCCATTTATATTCTATATATCTTGTAGGTACACAGTGGTTTGCACATTATCTCTCCAATAGGAATGTGAGTCCCTTGGGGGCAGACTTGTTTTTTAAGGTTTTCATATCCCATAACGCTTATCACAGTGTCTGATACATAGAAGGGCTTACTAAATGCTTGCTGATTGAATGATTACAAAAGAAAGATCATAATGATTTGAAAATGGTCAAGTGATCTAGGTTCTAGCCTCAACTTTTTTACTAGCGGCAAATTACTGGTCTCTCTGGCTGCCACTGGTTTGAATTAGTTAATGGTCTTTAATGCCTTTTCTAGCTCCAACATTCTATTACTATGAACCCAAGTGTGAACTCCGAACAATTTTCCCCATAGAAAAACTGTTTTATATGTCTATGTATTATATATATTTATATGTTTATATGTATGCTAATCGTACCAAATTTAATACTAATTTTATCAAACTTAACAATTACGTTATATAATTAGAGTGCTGAATATAGCAATAGCAAGGAAAATCCTGGACTCATAATCAAAAAACCTCAGCTTTAGCCTCAACTCACAACTTAGCAACTATGAGACTTTCAACAAATTCCTCAGCCTAAATTTCCTCATCTGAAAAATATGATAGTACCACCTGCCCTACTAAGCCAGTCTGAGTTTCAAATGAGATAACCTATGGCATCATAAACAAATTCATTTTGAGTTAAATAGGCTTTAGGAGTGGCCTGGAAACTCTGCCACCAATTCCGAGCTTATCAATACGGGAAAATGCATCATATTAAGTTTCAAACTAACTACAACTATTCAGGAGGCTTCTTTTGGTTAGGGTGAGAGTAGCAATAATGATGAAAAATTTAAAAGAAAAAGACCAATTAAACACTTTTTGAAATGCACAGAAGAGGACAAGAAGACGCACAGATAAGAAGGATGGTTTTGAAGGTAACGTGTAGAATTTATTACAAACTTTTTAAAAGTAAGTGGAGTAAAATGGAAATTTATATAACATCCTCTTTTTGTGTTCTACTGTGTTTAGAAATGCTCTTTTTTGGTTTTAAGTTTGGGATAAAAAAGAAAAACCAAACAAAAAAAGGTAACCTGAAGGTTGGGATTATAAAACTACAGAATGAATCTGCTTAATTTGGCCAATATACCAGACCACTTTTCATTACTAGCCTTAATAAAGAGGTTTAGAAGGCATTCACCACCTACTGTAGTGCTGCTCCCCTCCTCCCACCCCCAACAATAGGCTCTAAGGTAACACTTACTTGCTGATACACCCACACTTTTATTCTCCTCTTGAAGCAAACCATTCAGTTTGCTAGTCTACAGCAGAAATCCTGAACTGAAACATAAGAAACAGACGCATAACTAGCAAAACTGATGGCAAGCACTATGTGTGGGAGGGGGGGGCAGGGGGACTGGGAAGAAGAGGAGGGGTAGGACACCTCTTGTGACACAAGCTCTCAGGAGGTAATTCCAGGATAAGGTAATGCTAGAGCAATGAGCTGCCAATTCCTTCATAACTGTTCTGGCTAACCAAGTACTACACTCCTGTTTTTCTCCCTGCCAAAGGAATACAAATGCTCTCTCATCGCCCCTGGCTACCATGCCACAGCCCCCACTCTGTGAAGGGTCAAAGGTTGTCAGGGCATCCTGTAGCATGTCCTGCAGCATTTGAATTTAAGACATAAGTGGAAACCAGCGAAGGATTTTACAAAGCTGGGAGTGAGTAGCACAACCCCAATCATAACTGAGGCAATTGATTCTAAGTGCTGTTTGAAGCAGGTTAGAGGAATGGGAAGCAGGAGATGGGCCATCAGGCAGTCACTGAAGGAGTATTTTTCAAGGTAATTAACACCCAGACTAGAGAAGTAGATATGGAAATGCAAAGGAAGAAAAAGGTCAAAGTTACAAAGAGACAACTGGCAAAATGTAGCAATGAATAGATTGTTAGAATCAGAGGAAAAGAGTAAAGTTAAAGCTGATTTCAAGATTATATGCATGGCAGCAAAAGTATGAGTATGCTAATAGCAGTAGTGAAGAATTTCAGAAAGGGAAATGAGTGAGGAAGGTAAGATATAAAAATCTCTCATTTTAAGAGAATTAAAAATATCTGCATGAAAGGATTCCAGTTTAGTTGTAGGCTGGACTAACTAGACCAATGGTTGTCAAACTTTTTGATCTCAGGACCTCTTTACACTCTTAAGACCCCACTCCCCTAAAGAACTTTTGGTTGTGTGGGTTTCATCAATATTTGGGCACAGTGGCCTAAGTGGCACAGTGGATAGAGTGCTGGGTTTGAAGTCAGCAAGACTCATCTTCCTGAATTCATATGTGTTCTCAAATGCTTACTAGCCATGTGACCCTGGGCAAGTCACTTAACTCAATTTGGCTCAGTTCCCTCATCTGTAAAATGAGCTTGAGAAGGAAACAGCAAATCCCTCTAGTATCTTTGCCAAGAAAACCCCAAACGGGGTCACAAAGGATGAGACATGACTGAAATGACTGAATGACAAAGTATTATTATGAAAATGGTTTTGACCTTGCACACCTGGACCCCCTAAAAGAGTTTCAGGGACTGCCAGTGGTCCCCAGACCACATTTTGAGAAACATGGGACTAGACTATACATAAGGTCTTTTCAACCTCAGGTTCTAAGATTCTGGATATCATTTGCATTATAAGAGGATTCAAGAAGGGGCTCCGTTCTGCTCAAGTCTGGGAGAATAAGGAGTAGCTACATAGTCAGCAATTCAATCCACTATATATTATGTGCAAGGAGCCTGGCTAGGCTTTGGGAATATAAAAACAAAACTATTACTCTAATCTGTGACTAAAAGTATTCTGACTTAATTTTTTAGAATTCTGGCTTACAATTTTTAATCAAAAGAAAAAGCTATCACCACTACTTTTCAAAAAAAAAAAAACAAACAAACCACAAGTCAGATACATATATATATATATATATCAAAGACCCCAGAGCAGTCTTTGATCCCCAGGGATAAAGCCCGTACATTGGCATAGCTCCCCAGGGAACATTGCCCACTCACCTCAACCAGGTCCCTAGAGATGGCAGCAGTAGAAAAGGCGGTGGCAGAATCTCTCCGATAAAGAGATGGCAGCAACTAGGAGTGCCTGGGGTGAGTCAGTGGTAGAAATTTCTAGGTCCTGGATATATGGTCAACTGTGTGACAGGGAACTATACGGCCTCAGGAGAAATGACTACATGACCAAAGCACTAACAATAGTCAGAGTACAATGGAAGAAGTGGCTAGAGTTAGACCCAACCTTCTGGAGGGGAGGGGAAGGAGGGCACACAAGCACTCAAGCTAAGAAGGGTTTGGATGTTAAGGAAAAAAAACAAAAAACAAACAAACAAATAAAAAATCAATGGATGTAACCACTGGATTTGGCTCACGGGCAGTAGAAGATCAACCCTATTCAACAGAAAAATGGAGATAAAACAGATAGTTTGAATCACATACCTATACCTAGCCTCCTATGAGGTGGAGGGGAAATTTTGAACAGTCTGAATTTCCTGGTCACAATGGATGAGAGGAAGAACTACATGCCTTGCACTTCTATCAAAAGTTATTCAGAGCATGAAGAAGTGACTAACTTTTAAACTCATTTTCATTTTAAATAACCACTAATTTGGGCCTTATAAAAACTGGCAACCATAACTACTTCTATCACAATAAAATATTGCCATATAAAAAGGGAGAAGAATTCAGCCAGATAGCAAGCTCTCTCCCATCTTCATAAAGAATTATGGCTCCTTTTCTGTTGTTTCTTAAGATTCTTCCAGAATGCTAAGAAATAATTGTTACACTGTTCAATGAATGAGAACTTGCATGTTTTTATAACACACAAAATAGTTCAAAATGGTTATAAATGAAGACTGTTAGTTCCATTATAAGAATATCTAAAAATCACTCAGTTGATTCCTGCTGAAAGGAAAAACTATTCTAAATAATGTTTGCTCATGAACCACAGAAATCTAGCAGATGTTTGACCTCTCAGAATAAAAAAGCTGCATATTTTCCATATGAAATAGTTAAAAATATTTTTCAGGATACTTCATAATATAGGTCATTCCCAAGCCAGACTTTAAACCAGGTAGGGTGTGCATTATCTTCCCTCTTCTCTTTTTGTTGCCCCTCTCGAGAACCTCATTACCAATATTTCAAGTGACATAGGAAAACATCAAGCATGTGAAGATTTCCCGTGGTATGGGCAGATGAGGACAATTTGTTCCAATGGCCATGAAGGTGGCTGAAGCAGGCGCTGTGGAGCTTAGAGCTTGTTCAGACATTGAAGATGCCAAGGTCATCCACTGCACTGCAGGCCATAGCCAGTATGGTCTTGACTTTTGTCCTGCTACTGGACTCTGATGACTCTGGAAGAGAGAGCGAGGCTGACAACTCTGTCTCACTTAAAACCAAATCCGCATGTAAGTCAAGATGTCACCCGTGAAAATCCAAGGACAACTACCAATGGTTTCCATGCTCCAAACTACCTATTCACACTCCTGTACCTTCCTCTCTGAATATATATAGAACGCTGTATATATCTCTCATACCTATATTATGCTTTGCACTCCACTCATCTGAGTACTTTTCTTATCTTACTTGCTAGATTATAATGTCCTTGACTGTAGTGCCTGTGTCTTGTCTATCTTTGTATCTCCTTCAGCTTCTAGCACAGTGCCTTACACAGAGTGGACACTAATAGTTTTACTTAAATTAGAAGTATTAAAAGTATGGAAGGAACAAGTGAATTTCAAAAAATCTATCTAGCTCTACCAAATTTTAAAGAAAAACTGAAAAAGACAATTGGGAGAGGTACTTTCTTTTTAAAGGTTGTTCTTTTTACATGTACAAGAAAATGCCTCACAATGTAGCACTGAATACCACACCAAAATAAAGCTCTATCTAGAAGGGTAACAGAGTTCCATCTCCTTTACTAGGACCAGTCCTACAGACCTATTACTATTTGAGCAATTTTTGCTGCAGACAACTCTATTTGCTGGATAGGTATGCAGACTATATCATACAAGGCTATCCAAGGCTATCTATTTTGATTTGCCATTTTAGTGGGAGCTCTGCGGTAGCTCAGCTTCCTTTACTAAAGCATTTATGTAAATTTCTACGCTTGTAAGCCAGCTGCATAAGGCTCCATAAGCCACTGCAGGGCGCACGTTGCTGCAGGCTGCATTTTGAACAGCCCTGATTTAAACTATTGTTAATTTATCACTTTCCCTTCCATCTCCTATACATAAGACAGAGACGAATGAAATGTATAGACATCATATTATGAATTCGCTGGAACAGAAATGTTGCAATTGGTTATTATACAGTACTAAAAATGGTAGTATGAAACCCATATGGGTCAATTAAATTCACCTTGTTCCATTGGCATAGCATGTATGTACTCCTCATTATAGCATGCCACCATTGGGATTTAGCTAGGCAAGGATAGATGGAATGCAAATTCTTAACTACTATAAAACCTGAGTGATCTTTTTATGGTGAGATATGACACAAATAAGGATAATGTATTATTATTTACTATTTAATAACATGAATGTTTTCCAAGAAGCATAGAATTTGATATCTCTCAGAGAATAACTATAGTTTTGTTACGGAGCAAATAAGTTTCGACAGGAGAATAAAAATGTACTTTTTTTTAACCCATAGTGGAAGTACTTTCTGACCTGTAAATTACATTCTTCAAGTTAAAGTTATTCTGAATAGGCCCAGAGGGCAGAACTAGGTGAAAGATTTAGACTTGATAGAAATGAAAAAATTCCTAATGATTAGAATTATCCAAAATAACAACATTTCCATATAAATGAATTCGGATACTCCCTTATCTATTCACATTCTGTTGTCATTCCACTTCTCCTAGTCTTGCAATCCCAAACCCACTCAGCCTAGAGCACTGCCTCGTATTTTACTGAAAAAATTGAAGTCATCAGAGGAATACTTCCTCTTCTCCCTTTCTCAGCTTGCCTCCCAGAAGCCTTTACTCTGTCTCAAATAATAAGGTGGGTGGCCCTTCTCCTAGACAAGGCAGACATCTTTACTCGCACACGTAGTCACATTCCATTCTATCTTCTTCAACAAACTCCATCCTCTATCATTCTGACATTTCTCTTCAATCCGTCTATTGGCTACATCCCCATTGTCTACGAAACATGCCCTAGTCTCCCCATTCTTAAAAAAAACCCCTTCCTTGATCTGTCTATCCATGCCAAGCTGTCTTCCATCCAGGCTAGCTATCATCCCATATCTCTCCTCCCTTTTGTGGCTAAATTCCTTAAGACTATCTACAATGGATGCTTCCACTTTCTTTTCTCTCATTCTCTTAACTCTTTATACAGTCTGACTTCTGATCTCATCATTCAACTGAAACTGCCCTCTCCAAAGTTAGTAGAGCTCTCTTAATAACCAAACCTATGGCCTTTTCTCAATCCTCATCCTTCTTTCCTCTCTGCAGCTTTCTTTTGGCAAGGTCCATCACCCTTCTCCTTGATACTCTCTTCTCTCTAGGTTGTGACACTATTCTTTCCAGGATTAGTTCTCCTCTTGTGTGTTAGCTGCCCCTCCTCAATCTCCTTTACTAGATGTTAATCTAGGTCACAGCCAATAGCTATGAGTATATCCCCCAAGGCTCTGTTCCGGACCCTCTTCTTTCCTCCCTCTATAGTATTTTGCTGGGTGATCTCATGTGCTCCCATGGTTTCAACAATCATCTCTGTGGAAATACTCCTCAGATCTATTTGTCCAGACCAAACTTCTCTCCTGTTGATTCTACCTTCACAATCTCTCTCACACAGGCCCCTTTTTCTCCTCTGACACTGTCACCCCTGTGGTTCAGGCAAACACCTCATGCCTGGACTCTGGCAAAAGCCACTGGCTGGTTTCCCTACCTCAAGTCTCTCTCTAATCTCATCTATCCTCCAAATTCAACTGTCAAACTGATCTTACTATAGAGGAAATCTGACCATGTCACTACATTCAAGCTTCCACATTCAGTCGCCTCCAGTGGCTTCCTATTGCCTCTAGGATCAAATATAAAATCCTCTGTATGGCTTTGAAAGTCCTTCATAACCCAGCCCCTTCCTATCTTTTCAGTTTTCTTATATCCTACTCCCCTCAACTCACTGCCCCCAAATATATATTGAAATCGAGTGATACCGGCCTCCTTGCTGTCTCCTGTCTTGCTCTATTTCTGGACTCCAACTTCTGGAATTATACAAATTAAACTGTGAGAGATAACACACCAAATCAGAAATCTCAATCTACCCTGTAGTCTTCCTCTTGGATATTATTCTGTTGTTACTCACCAATTCTCTGAACATATCATGTGTTATGTGCAAAACACATTTCCGGGGCTTATTCTGAAAACAGACAGCATATGCCATATGGCCTTTCACCATGCAGTGGCACAGCAGAGACAGAGGCCACCTTGAATCAGGAAAATCCAGTTTCAAATCACACTTCTGACATAAAGTAGCAGTATGATCAGGAGAGCTCATTTCTCAGACAATAAGTCATAAGTTAAAAGAGGGAAACTTGCAAATGGGAATTCCTTACATGAATGAAATACAGGTCTAGAATAAAAACAAACAAAAATAAAATGGATAACTATAAAGTGACTCTTATTTTAGAAGGATTAGGAGTACAGATCTAGAATTGGAAGGGAACTCAGACATCCAGACCAACTCCCTCATTTTACAAGCAAGGAAAGTGAGGCCCAAATTAAGTCACACAGAAGTAGAATTTGAACCCAGGTCCTCTGAAATAATATACATAAACACATATATACACCACCTCCAAGTGGTCCCATATAGTTCTGCAATGGAGCAAAGTCATATTCTGAATTATTTTAAAATATACAGCTGCAAACTGGGCACCATGCATTATTTAAATTTATTGAAATATTCACTTAAATGGAGAGAAGCTGTACATATTTGAAGTATATACTAATAGCTTTTAAAATTATTTTAAAACTATAATCACTTTATAGTTCAACTGATAACGATAAAGAAATCTTTTTCCCGTTCCAAATAGACAATCTAAGCAAGTTAGTGAGAATTGTGAATGATGAAAGAATCATTAATTCACATATGATGCTGATGGTATCTGAAACTAATGAATAAGTTGAATCAACATACTTGTGAAGGTGCTAAAGACAAGTTAAAAAGACAAAAGAACAAATGAGGGAGGAAAGAGGGAAGAAGGGTCCTGGATAATTAATCAATTCATGCTATTTAAGTATACCAGTTATAGTAATAGCCTTACTAATTTAAACTCTTAAAAAGTAATGGTATTAGTAATTTTGTTTTTTGGTATGTTGAAGACTCTAAATATAAATTAACTTCCCATGTTACATAATTTATAGGTATGTTAGGTGGATCATGTAAGCTCATAAATGAATGAAAAGTTTGCTAGCTTTAATGTGAGTTTAAAAGACTTGCTTGTGGATGATAAAATGTTGTTTTTAAATCCCCTACAGCATTTCTAATTAATGAATCATATAGTTCTGTAATTCCTTCCTACATATACTAAAAATGGAGAATGTGTTTTTTCTCCAGGTCAAAAAGGAAAAACAGTAGCTCAAACAATATTTTCCTTCTATTTTAACTAAAGATATTCTGCTTAAGCATAGTTCTTAAAAACAAGGGAAGAAAAATATTAGACAAAGATAGTTGTTACTATTTAGGTTTCAGGGAGAAAGAACTTCAGTTTTAGTTTAGTGCTTCTAACAATACTAGGTACGGAACTATCTTGAGCCTGGAAGATCTCGTGTTGCCACCACCTAAGGGTTAAAAAAGCAAGGGTTAGAGTAATTAGGATAGAGATTGCTCCCAAAAATTATGTCAGGTTCTCAGCCTTTCCTCCTACTTTTTATGACAATCCTTTTGTCTACTATAATCTGACACAGATATGTGGTCAAATGCACAATGGAACTTTATTACAATATGGGGGAGTTTGGGGGTACAGGTAAAATAGTTCACAAGTGTAGCTGACATCATTGAGTAAACCTGATTCAAGTTGAAAGCATTTAACAATTTTTTCTAACTTCTTTTCTCCACCAGTTACGGAGTTGGTTGTGCAGGGACACAGAGAATGGAGGCAAAGAATCAGCTGGAAGCATACTGCATTAGTCCAGGAGCAGAGCTTGCATATTGGTGTTGATGCTTTTGGAAGGATTGAAGCAACTCTGTAAGATCACCCCAACCTAAAACCAACCAAAAACTCTTCCTTTAATCCTGCTGTCCTAAGACCTACTGCTTTTCTGTCTCTTCCTTTTACCATCAAGCTTTTTCAAGTCACCTATGCATTCATTTCCTCTCCTTATAATACTTCCTCACTTCCTCATCTCTCAAGGATTCCTTAATCCCTTCCACCTCGACCACCAGAGACTGCTCTCAGAGTTCATCAATGACCTCTTCACAAAATCTGGCCTTCCCCAGCAGTCCTCATCCGTTCCAACTCTCTGGAGCACAGTTACCTATCTCACTCTTTCTTAGAACTCCGTTATGCCTATGGTGCGACACCCATCCTGATTCTTCTACCATATTTTGGACTACTTCCTCCTTTATCTTCTTACTTGGGATCTCTTCTTCCTCCTGCACCCTAAATATAAGGGTATCTTAAAGCTCAGTCTTTGAATTCTCTTAAGAGGTTCCTAATATTCTAACTATCTACAGATACTTCTTTTACCTTCTAGATTTCTGGAATGGTGGAGAGAGGTGGATAATAATACACACACACACACACATACACACACACACACACACACACACACACACACACACACACACACACATACCACCTCTAAAAGGATAATAGGTCTTAGAAAAGATAGATAAAGCATTTAAATGCTTACTATGTGTCAAGACAGGAAGCTATGAGCCATGTAACTGTAAACTGAGCAAACTGTTAAAAACAGCAGGACTTTCCTGTTTCAAAAACTGACCTTTCTCTTTGGGGGAGGGGGAGCAAACATCCACCAATGAACTTCAAATCTAGCACTTAGCTTAAAATGCAGAAAATTCAACTCAAATTCACAGTAGAAGGAACAGGCTACGAAGACTAGAAAAAATAAAAAATAAAATTAATTACAGTTTCAGTTGGGAAAAAGTACACAGGCTTTCAGTTCTATATGGGCAATACTGGAGGGTCATAGTGAAGATGCCCCATGCCACCTTCCATTCTTTTTCCCTTCCCAGCTATTCAAAGTAGTAGTAGGTCAATTTCTACATATTGTTTTTCTTAGTGAACAGAGCAGCAACTCAGTTGCCACTCTTGCCTTTCCCACTCCCTAGTTCTCACTCTTTCAGCAAATGGAGGCCAGAGAGGTGAGGTAATTTTCCTGTATTCACATTGATAAAATAGTGACAGAGCTGGAGGATTCAAACCCAGGTCTTATGACTCCAAATACAGTAGTGCAGTAGTATTTATAAGTGATGGTAAAGAATGTGAATGAAAGTAGTGTTCGCGACATCTCCAGCCTTCTTTCTCCCACAGCTTCAAATATGATTACTAATGCAGAAAATTTCTAAATTTTTATCTCCAGCTCTGATCTCTCTCTAGTGCTTCATTCCTTCAATTAATAGTCACTTTCAACCAAATGCACCATGACCTCAAATTCAACATTTAGTACCACATTCCTCTTAATGCCTGGTTCTAGGGTCTTCTGAATTCCCCATTTCTGTTAATCACACCACCATTTCCTAGTCACTGGTATTCAAAATGAAAATGACTTGTCTTCTCAAATCTTCTCCTCCCCTTTTCTAATTACCCAGATTTGTCAATTATTCCTTATAATTTCTTTTGCATCTGTTTCCTTTCCCCCATTCCTATTATGCTAATTCAGGGTCTTCACACTTCATCTCTAAATTATTAGTAGTACACCAGTCTCCCTGCTTCCTTACTATTCTCCCCGTGATCAATTCTGTGCAACTTGGACACAGCGACTAGTATCAGTACCTTAATAAGCCTTCAATAAAAACTTGTTGAATGAATGCCAAACTTCATAGGATTATAAAATCATAGATGCAGAACTGGAAGGGACCTCTAAAAAACATCTAATCTAATCTTTTCATGTTATAGATGATGAAACTGAGGAGGTTTGGTAACTTACCCACTAGATAGGAAGTATCAGAGGTGGCATCTGAATGCAGGTCCTATCATTACAGAGTCTTTGAGTGCTCTTTTTACTACATCACACTACTGCTCAGCACAAGTTCCACTTTTCATCTTATCCTAATCTCATTTTGATCAATTGACTTTACTTCCCAGTACTATTAATTTAAATTATATCAAATTAGTATTTATATAGCACTAAAAGTTTAACGATGTTTTCCTTTGTACAAGTATTGTTATCTTCAGAGGGAGGCAGTTGGCTAAGAGGATCTGGATTCAAAACCTGCCTCTACTACTTAGTACCTATATAGCCTTAGGCAAGTCATTTAATTTCTATTTCTTAATTTCTCAGTCTCCTCAACTTCAGAATGAGAGGATTAAACTAGATGTCTCTAATGTCCTCTCTCACTTTAGATCCATGATCAAAAGGGAGTGGTGGAGTGGGGGTGGAGGCACAGACAGGTTAGACTCGCCCAAGATCACATAGCTAGCTAATCGGCAGAGAAAGGAGTCATATCAAGTAATCTTACTCCAAGTCCAATGCTCTTTCCACTACATCTGGTTAAACTGTTATCATCTCATTTCAAGCTCTAATATCCATTTCCATAGGTATACTAAATGTCCTAGGTCAAAATCATTCACCACCACATTAATAAGCATTGTAAGAAACTATTGTTAATGCTCTATCATATGTCCTACATCTGAATTTGGACTTAGATGTCCGTCTTTTCCCAGATTCACTAAGGATTCTCAAATCTGCATGACATCTCATAATTTTTAATAATGATCATCACTTCATAATATCACGAGCTTGAAAAGCATCTAGTAAGTCACGTAATTCAGCCACCTCATGTTAAAGATTAGGAAACCAGAGGCTCTAAGAGATGAAGGGCCTCCCTGGCTCAAGGCCAGTCACACAGGTAACCCAGCAGCAGAGCCAGTACATCAACCCAGGTCTTCTTATGACAAATCCTGTGCTCTTTCCACTAGTAACTAAGGAAAGTCTGGTCAGTGATCATTTTCCTTTTTTCTTTGCACTCTGAGTGGTTAGGGAAGTGACTACAGGCCATAAAACTTCAGTCAAATTAAAGGTTTGGTTTAGGATATTCTGATTCGTTGAATTTTCAGAAATAACTGAAGGCCTGACACCCATGGAAAATGCCTGACACTCACTGAAAATGCTAAGTAGATTTTTCTTAATCTAAGCATATGAATACCCTGTAGGAGATCTTCTTTTGATGAAGCAGCCCTCTAGGAGAAAGGAAGACCTGAGTTCAAATCCAGTCTCAGACACTTACTAGTTGTATGATTTGGGGTAAGCAAACTCTGTCTGCCCCCGTTTCTTCATCTATTCTCCCCTCAAAATGAGGATAATAACAATAGCACCTACCTCCCAGGGATGTTGTGAGGATAAAATGAGATAATGTTTATAAAGTGCTTTGCAAACCAGTTGTTATTGTTGTTATTATTATTATTATCATTATTATTACTACTAGATGAGAATATTTCAGACCATCAATTTTCATCTTTCTCTATTACTAATATGGAAGAGATTGTGTGATGACACCAGGACATACTCTTATTTTTTTTTATTTTATTTTTTAAACTAAATCCATTATAAGAACTTCCTTTGTATTGTGCCACTTTTTCCAAAGTGGAGAAAATGGAGTACAGAAGTGTTCTATTTGAGGGTTCTGGTTAGTCATATTCCAGTTAAGATTTTATTAAGTCAGTCCCAATGTTTTATTATAATAGCCATTTTTCAGTGTATTTCCTTCCATCTCTCACATAATAACTAGTTTTTGTTTTGTTTTGTTTTTTTCCCTATGAACTACAGCTAATGGTTATTATCATGCTCTAAAGTCTTCACATTCTGCTCATACTTTTACAGGGCCCAATGCAAGGTAATGGACCTAACAGAACAGTTAGTCAATAAAAATTAAACAAACATTAGTAAATAAAAATTCCCTGTTTATTTAATGATTTCTAAATATTGTCATTGTTTATATTTGCTCTAAGTTGTATGTCAACATTTAAAAATATCTACCATGCTAATGGATTTCTTCTCTTTGTTTAATCACCAAGAATCTCATTAAAATTCCAATTACTAAGTGCCTCAGATTACCTTGCATA
This sequence comes from Trichosurus vulpecula, assembly GCF_011100635.1. Taxonomy (NCBI): domain Eukaryota; kingdom Metazoa; phylum Chordata; class Mammalia; order Diprotodontia; family Phalangeridae; genus Trichosurus; species Trichosurus vulpecula. The sequence goes on from NC_050577.1 coordinate 62,504,456, forward strand.
CAAATATTTTAAAATCTGTTTTTAAGACAGCTCCTAGATTTCATTCACATTGCTGCCTGCACTCACATGTTTCACATACTATTAAAATTTATTTGCAAAAGTTCAATTTCCAGATCATTTTTACTTTAATTTCAAATTAAATCTAAAAAGACAAATACCACAAGTTATCTTTTCCTTTAAATGTTTAATTATATTCTCTACTTAAAATACTTGAAAGTTGGCACTGATCTTTTCTCTAACCAATACTTTAAATTAGAAAGCAGTTACATACAAAGTGAATATAATGCCATGTTTATTCTTGCTATTAAAAGAAGCTAAAATAAATTTGTATTCCAATTTTTACATTTCAATTACATTTCAAATTGTTTCTAAGTCAATAGACTCACTGTCCTGCTCTGATGTTACATCTAACTCAATCCACCAAGTTTTTCCTTGCTTTCGTTCAACTTTTTTTTATGACTTACAAATTCTCCTACAGATACTGTAGCTGCAAGATTATATCAAGTAACCATGCAACATTTCAAAATAGCAGGACAGATTGGGATCTGTATTCTATGGCTTCTAGTATAATACTACATACCTAAAGCTATCAAATTATACAAAGAATTTTAGAACTGGAAAGAACTTTATCAATAATCTAATCCAATCCTCTTATTTATAAATAAGGGTATTTAGGCACAATGACTTTCCCAGGCATTTGCAAGACTGCAAAGCAAATTAGCAAAGACTACATAAGGGCTCAGGTATATTTAACTTTTTGCTATAACTTGACACCTGATGAGAGCAGAAGAACAAACATGTATTTTCCTTTAGCAGTCCAAATTAACATGGATCAGGGATGCTAAAACACAGTCAGATTAAAACAATTAAAGTAAATATATTTTCTATCAATATCAATTATGTTGGAAAAGTAGAGAAGGGACTACTCATAGACTCATTTGTCTTTCCCTGCTCTATCTTTTCCAGTCATTATTGTCCACAAACTGACAGTGCCATTCTTACTCTTTTATTCCTTCTGTTGACATTTTGCCACTTAGTTCTCATGTTCTACAATTCTATGCTTACCAGCTTATAAAAACTAATTACTTTGAATACAAAATAACCACTTACTTGATCCACTGACATAAAATTGGCATTAGAGTGGTTCTATTTCAAATGTATGTTCATCTATTTTCATTTTTTAAAACAATTAAAGAAAATAGGCTGACACTTAAAAAAAAAAAACCTAAGACCTAATCAAACACAAGAACTCTTCCTATGTCGATGCCAAGTTTTCAAAATAAAGGTATTACATATGAAGAAATGTTAGCGTTCATAGCAATTTTTTATTTTTATGTAATAAATACAAATATGGGGCTGTTTAATGCATAACTAAAATTAATTTTTCTATACATCAATTAGGTCATGCTATATTTGATCCCCAAAATCAAATGCCTCAGGCTAAATTGTCTTCCCAGAAAACTCAAAGCTTGTCAAACTTTCTCCAAGTGAATTTCTCTTGCTGCAAAATAAATGTAGCAGTCATATGAATATAAAGTAACAATATAAATAGTTACAATACATTTAGTAGAAACATTGTTACAATGTTACAATGTTTCCCTGGCACAGTTGCCTTTCAATTGAAGGCGACTCAGAGATGAAAGAACATTGCTTCAAAGTACAAAGTAAAATTACTACAATTTTACTATGTTAAACAAGCCAATTGACACTGTCAATCTCAACCATAAAAATAGAACCTCTGTGAAAGAGAAATCTATCAACAAACAACCGAAACCACAATACAGTCTACTGTGTAGACTCTAGAAACTCATGAGTAGAAACTTCACAGTCCCACACAGCTACCAAGATACTCCTATGGCATTAAGGGACCAGCCACCAAAAACATATCATCCCAGAGAATTATATTCATCCCGGAGGAACTTTTTCGTGAAGAAACCCGAGAGTTTTTGTGTAATAGTGTATTTTCTGTTCTAAGCTATGACATCTCGCACCTGTAACACAAAAAGCTGTCAGGCTAAAATGCATTTAGTCATATCTCAAATCCTCAGCTTCTAAAAAGAAGTCACCATTCTACTTGACCCCTTAACACCAAATTCCACGAAATTAATTCATATATGCTTCAGGATATATTCCCTAACCTCGACTTAAAAAGGCAAGTTAGAAACTCAGTAATTTGGGGTCATTTAAAAAGACTTCCAATCTAAAGAAGTTGTTTACTTCTTTCTTCAATTAGATCCAAGGGAATGCACATAAATCAACCCAAATTCAAACTCTGGGGAGCTTTCTTTCACTTTCCACCTCAGAAGATTATTTAACTGCAGTTAGCTCAGGAACAAAATTCAGACATTTAAACTTGCCTGGCTCTGTCAACAGCTACTATCAGGTTTCCTGATCCACTCTAAGTAGATTAAAACTGCAGGAGTTTCACACTCTAGGATCAGTATGAGGCTTATTTCAGACCCTCAAACCGCAGTCCGCATAGACCACAGCAGTGCATCTTCTACTCTCTTGGCTACCTCTTTAAGTGAGACATTAAAGCATTTTGCTAAAGGGATAACGATTTAACAAATATTTAACAAGCAAGATGCTGGTATGCCCGGAGCCATTATCTCAAGACCCTTACCCCTCTGTGCTGATGTCTGTAATTCGCGACTTAGGTCTAGTTATTTGAGGAAGGGCAGAGGGTAAGAGGAAAAGAGGAAAGGAGGAAAGAAAAAGGAGGGAGCAAGAGAGGGGCCAAAAAGAGGAGAAAATGAGAGACCGAAGAGAAAAGAAGGGCATAGAGGGAGAAGAGAGAGGAAGGGTCGGGGGAGAGAGAGAACGCTTGGCTATGCATGTCTTGGGTCAACAGAAGGATAAGGTAATTTGGGGTGATGGTGGAGGATGGGAAGGGTCTCAAAACACAGTTGCCATACCTATGCTCTTTTTCTTTACCTCTCTTCCCCGCACCCCCCCCCCCAACCGCATTATGTTAAACAGCACTGCTCTTAAACTGAAAAAATGAGCCCCGTCTTTCTAGACTTCGGCATTTCCTTCTTGCAAGGAAGCCACAGAGTGCACCCAGCGCAATGACAGGTATCTCTCTATCTTCCCTTGGAGTAGCTTCCACTGCGCCCAGGCTGGACGGCTCTCCATCTGTCTGAGGACCAGTGCCCGCAGGGTGGGCACAAGCTGCCACCCCCGCAGCTTGGGTTGCGAGGTGGGGGCGCACACGCACACTGGGGAGGGGGGGTTAAGCGCCGCCAGCTAACTTCCCCCGCGCCAAGCAGCCCCCAGCCCCATTTCCACGCAGCCCCGCGACACCACCCCCCCCGCCCCGGCTCGGGGGAGTGTGCGTGTCCGGCGCGGCGGGCGCAGCCATCCCGGCCCCGTTATCTGCAGCCGCGTCAGGGGCCGGGATGCGCGGGCCAGGCGGGGGGAGGGGAGGGGAGGAAAGGGTGTCCCCCTGCAGCCGGGGGGGCAGGGGGAGGACGGAGGGAAGACGGGGGAGGGGGAGGCAGCCGCCGCCCCCGCGGCCGGAGCCCTTACCGAGTGGTTCACCCCCCACATGAGGACGCTGAGCAGCGGATCGCTGGCTCGGAACAGCTTCACTTTCTGCGCGACGAAGTGCTTCTTCTTGGTCTTGGTCTTGCTCGCCATGACCGAGGACACCAGGTTGCCGGGGGTCGCCATGGCCGCCGCCGCCTCGGTCCCCTCCAGCGCCGCGCCGCCGAGGCCGGGGAGCCGCCCTCGCTCACACGCCGCCGGCCGGGAGCCGCGGCCGCATGCCGGCCCCGAGCCCCGCCGCTCTCCGCGGCCGCCGCCTACGCCCACTCCCGCTCCAGCACCCGCGCGCACTGGGGGCCCCCAGCAGCCGCCGAGGAAGAACCGCCGCCGCCGCTGCGTCCGCGTCCGCCCGCCCGCTTCTCACTCAGCCCGCGGCTGGACCAGGCGCGCCGAGAGCGGCTTCCGCGTTGGGCGCTGGCGTCATGACGCACGAGGCGGGCGGGAAGCGGGGCCGCCGCGGGGTGGGGGGGCGGGGGGGAACGAGGGGAGTAAGGGGGGGCCCGATCCGTGGCGCTCCTGGCTGGGGGCGCGCCCCCGGGGCGGGGCGGGGAGAAGAGCGGGCGCGAGCGCGCGCGCGGCCCCGGGCGGGGGTGTGAGGCTTAGGGGGGAGGGGGGGACGAAACGCGAAGGAAACCCCCACCCCACGGCTAAGTCCGGGGAAGAAAAACTACCCGAGAGGGGAGAAGAAACGGGGCGCAATCATCGCAGCCGGCACCTTTATTATAGGGCTTTACATAATTATCTGACACCATCTCTGAGGACCAGGGCACAGGTATGAGCATCCTTCCCCGCTTTACACGCGAGAAAACTCAGAGGCAGGAGTCGGGCCCAGCTCTTTCGTGACCCCAAGTTCACTGCCCTTTTAGATAAGCCTCACTGCCTCCTTCACAAGATGTCAGGGTGGCCAAGACCAGGATCGTTGCAAGTACGAAGCGGTGGGGGTTTTACTGACATCTGGCTGGACCAAAGACAGGCTGGCTCCCGCTGACCTTTCCGGTCTATTTTATTTTACTCCCCGTTTATCTACTCCCACGTTCTAGACGATCTGGACCCCTACGTGTACCCCTACACCAAGTAGAGTGTTCCACCTCCCACTTCTTTTGCCTTTGCACAAACGATGCCCCATGTTTAGGTTATACTCCTTTCTCCCTCCTGCCTGGTAGAATTTCTAACTTCCTTCAAAGCAAAGCTTCAGGCACAACCTCCTCAAAGACAGCTTTAACCTCCCCAGTTGTTAGTGTGCTATCCGGTCCACTAGGCCGTACTGCCTCTCTTAACTTGGTAGTATATGTTATATTTGTGGATGGTCGTTGTATCCACGAAAACGAAATTTAAGCTCATTAGGATACTGACCGTGTCAGTTTTTGTCATTGTGATGCCCAGTTCCTAACACCATCCCTTTCAAACAGTTGACGTTTCATAAATGTTTGTTGAATTGTCCTAAGTAACCCTAAAATGAACTTCTTTACCGACCATATCCCAAAACTCACTAGGTCTTACCAACTGGGCAACCACTTCGGACCACCACCAGAACTCTTACTGTATTCCTGCTATTCAGAAGAGAGCCTTCCATCTAGTACTTTAAAAACTTTCACCAGACTTTACCATCTTCTCAAGAGATCTCTGCTCTCTCCTTCCTTTCACCATCAAACTACTAGAAAAAGCCTATCAGCACACTCTTTGTGCTTCCATTTCCTCTAGTCCCACCTGCTCTGCAGCCCTTTGCATCCAGGCTTCCAACCTCATCACTCAACTAAAACTGCTCCCTATGAAGTTACCAATGATCTCTTAGTTGACAAGTCTGATCTTTTCTCAGTTGTCATTCCTGATCTCTCTGCAGCATTTGACACTGTCGAGTGCCCTTCCCTGCTGGATGCTTTTTCTCTGGGTTTTCATGTCACAGTTCTCTATTGGATCTTTTACCTGTCTGACCACTCCTAAGTCTTCTTTGATAGCTTATCATCCATATCACACTCCCCCCACCTCTTCAACTCCCATGACCTCTATCTCTAGTTTCTCACTTACTCATAGGTGTGGTCAAAGCCTATTCCTTTCTTTCAAACCCTCTGCCCTAGGTCCAAGAATTCCTAGTTGCACTTCTGATCCAGAGAGTGAGGGTGGGGATGGGAAGACAAAGCATTTGCAGAAGCTGGGAAAGGTGAGGACTATCCTTAGAAGTTAACAGAAACAAAAGCATCCTTAGAACAAGAGTGTCGGTGTAATTACGTTATTGTTTCACTTACAGGTCAGGAGACAAACATACTGTTTCTCATTTAATCTGATAATATAGGAGTTCTTAACCTTATTGTATATAATGAACCTTTTTGGAATCTTTATATGAAACGTACGGACCTTTTCTCAGAATAATGTTTTTAACCGCATAAAATTAAAATTAAACACATAGGATTACAAAGGAAACAAATTATAATGAAATGCTTTTATTAAACTACTTTTTAAAAGTTCGTGAACACTGTGTTAAGAATCCCTGAATTGATGGAACATACATAGGTTCTCTACACATGGAAACATTTTGTGAACTGTTATCAATAAAGAAACTCTTTCTTGGGTACTTAGACTGGGTCCAGATTTCTTTTGTCTGACACTTCATCAGGAAGGTTGAATCCTCTGTATATATTAAGCTTAACTATTGAGTCATCACAATCACTAACATTGACTTAGTACTTCCTGATTGTAAAGCCCTTTGTAAGAACTGGTGGGGAGGGAGATAGTCCCAAGTATTATTAGCTTCATTTTACAGATGAGGAAACTGAGGCTCACATAGATTATGTGAGTTATTCCAAACTGTATAGCTATTAAGTGACAGCCAGGACTATAAGTCTACTGCTCATTCCAATCTACCCCACACTGTCTTCTCTGCTTTCTTAGCTATATTTTATGTGAGCATGAAGTGATAAATCATTCCTGTGAACTGATCCTAATTCAGGCACTTATTCAGGCAATGAAAGAAGTAAAGATTGGGGAATAAAACTGTCAATAACAAACAAAGTTTCTGAATTTCCTTTCTAGAGGGCACAAACATTCTTTAATGCAAAGGCAAACGGGGGTAGGGGATTCCTTTAAAGAGAAGCAAAAGGAAGAAAATATAGAGTAGGGGAGCCTGAGATCTATAAGGATATGAAACTGAGTCAAAAAAAGGCAGGTGTTATACCTCCTGCTATTGTACTTCTTGGCATAAAATGTGTTATGCTGCCACCCTAGAAGGATGCCCAGGGTGCTAGGCTTACAAGCAATGCTCCAGTAGCCACTCACCAAGAAAAAGACAGGGAGTATTTAGTAGGATTTGAAAGTCACTCAGTATTTTCTGTTTTTCTTTTTCTTTCCATAAATAAACTAGGTGATTATTCCACTTAAAGTATAGTGGACTCATGTTGGCCAAGTTATACTATTTTAGGAGGAGGAGGCAGAAGAACATGAAAGTTCTAGTTGGTTTCATCCTTCGACATAGTACACACTAAATAAATCATAGATTTAGAGCTTGATAGAACCTTGAGATCAAGTCAAACCTACCCATTTCACAGATGAAGAGTCTGAGGTTCAGAGAGGTTTTAAATAACTTTCCTGAAGTCACACAGATAGTAAGAAGTAGAGCTGGTTTTAAAACTATGTCATATGATTTCAGATACTACATTGCCTCCTAGTTTGTTGAATTAAATTAACATTTTTAAAAAGCATAATAATTCTCTTCTTTCCTTTGGATTTGCTATTTAGGAGTACATTATATGTAGCTATGGAACTAGCATTGGAATTCTGAAGTCATTCATTCATGCAACAAATATTTAATCAAGTTTCTTTACAGTATACACATTACATTCCTCTTCAAAACAACCCTATCCTGAAGATAGTGTAAATGTTTTTTTTCCCCATTTTACAGATAGGATAATTTAGACCAGTTAAATGATTTGCTCAGGATTCCAGAGTTAATTTCAAACCCCTGACTCCAATATAGGTCTTGTGACTCTAGGAACACTGTTCATTAACATTGCTGAGCTCTCTGCCTCAGAACTTTGTTTATTACCTACTGAGAAGATTGTAGAAAAGGTAGGTTTTCCTTGGATCCTATGACCAGGAATTTAAGTAACCAATCATAAACATTTATTAAGGACCAGCTATGGGACAGACTCTGTGCTGTGTGCTGGAGAGCCAATACAAATATGAAACAGATCCTGACTCTATCACAGGAGATAATATGCACATATATAAAGAAATACAAAATACATATGAAATTCATGCAAGGTGATTTCTGTGGGAGAGGGTACAAGCAGCTAAAGGGAAAGAAAAGGTTTCATGTAGAAGGCAGCACTTGAGCTGAATTTTAAAGGAAACCAAAGATTGGAAGAGGGAGAGGTGAAAAAGGCACATATGCCAGGCATAGAAGACAACTAAAACCACCTTGTCATCAGATGGTCTTGCATAAGTGGAGAATGTATGCCATAAAAGCCAAAGATAACTTTAGAAAGAGGCTCCCAAAAACCTCATTAAGTCATTAATCAGTCAATAGAAGACTTTTCCTTTTTTATATCTAGAACCTCAAACTACACAGGAAAAATATTAAACCCAATAAATGTTATTGTTGCTTGTAATTTCATTTTATTTCATTTTTACCTGGGCCTGTTACTTCATAGGTATAGAGAACTCCAGTGAAGAAATTGTATCTGCCAACACATACCTAAAACTATTCTGCAATTTATAGTTTTAGAACAATGCTTGAGACACAGACATAGTGAAGAGTGCAGAATTAGCATTTGACAAATCATGTGGTCCCTTTCCATCCATCATATGTCAATAGCTATATGTGTGTACACATACACATATATCTATATTTATACATGTTTTATATATATGCATATCATTATGTTTGTTTCAGGCTAAAACAGTAATCCAAAGTCATTCCTTTATAGAACACATGCAATATTATAGTTAGTACAGCTTTTTTAAAGTATATCAACAATCTTATTGAAGCAACATGATTGCCAAATTTACCCACTCAAAAGAAGATTTTGAAATTATCAGTGCCATACATACAAAATAATTGTCAGGTCCAAAAAGTTCTGAACCTTTTTTATAGGTTATTTTTAAAAGTCCCAGTGAAATTCTTTCACTTGGCATAGTCCCATTGAACTACTTTTAGAGGGTCCTACTAATACTGTTTACTTTTAAAAACCACATTACTTGAAGCAACGTCGGTTCAAGAGTATGCATGTAATTTATGAGATTGCTCAGCAGTAACTGAAAAATGATTCCAGTGACTTGGAAACAAGCTTGAAAAATGGCTCCCAAAAGATGGTGTTTGTGTTAAAGCCTAGAAATCTGCAATTCATTCAGTTCCAGTGTTACAAATTATGCTTCAGGGCATTGTTTGCAGTTGGCTTTAACATGTATAACTAAAATTGTACAAATTGTACCAAGATTTTATAAACACTCTATGTGTATGTTATGACATATATAGAAACCTAACCACTTCCACCTATTTTGAAGGGCCAACTTATCTGGCCAAGGCAGTGTGGTTTGGTGAAAAGAATTGGGCATCTAGAGTCCCAGATCTGGACTCAAATACTAGTTCTTCTACTTACTATCTGAAAGACCTTGGTCAAATTACCTCTTCTCAATTCCTCATTTGTAAAATGAGAGGATTGGATTAGATGAGCCCTATGGACCATTCCAAATGAATATCTACAATGCTCTAAATGACAAAAAGTTGGCGCTGCCACTTACCAACTGGGTGACCTTGAGCTTGGTGATCTTAATCTCTAATCCTTAGCTTTCTCAACTGTAAAATGGGGATAGTATACTTGGATGCAGAGGCAGCATGAGGTAGTGGAAGGCAGGAAGACTGGGTTCCTCTAATTCCTAACATCTGAATATAACATATCTGAATATAGCGTATGTGAATATAACATAACACTGCCCTCTCCGTGTGGCAGAGAAGTCTGTAAGGTGATAAACTGCTGATAAGTTGCCAATCTGTATAAGTGGAGGGAGTTGCTACACAGAGTTTTTCCAATATTGATGCACTCATACATGCAGGCCTTGCCAAAAAAATACTTGAATGACCCACTTCACGAGGTTGTCAGTGTACAAATCATAGGAACGAATGTAAGCACAATCATAAAGCATTCTTCAGGCTCATATTCAAAAAAGCATTTATTAGGCATCTGAGAGGTACTGAAGAACTAGGCACTGGTATTACAGTGACAAAAATAAAGCCATCACTTCCCTCAAGGAGCTTACACTCTATTGAGAGAACTAACACATATGCTAATAAGTATATGTACACAAAATAGATACCAGGTAATTTGGGGGTAGGGAGAATATTAGCAGCTAGGAGAGAATTAGGAAAAGCTTCATGTAAGAGATGTCCCAGAGATCTGAATGAAACAAAGGATTTTAAGAGGCAGCATGATACAACAGTAACAGTAGATAATTATATATACATATACATACACACATATATGTATGTATATGTATATATAATGTGTACCATTTACTATGTACTAGGCACTTTACCAAGCACTTTATATTTATTATCTCATTTGATCCTCATTAAAACCATGGCAGGTAGGTACTATTATTATCCCCACTTTGCAGATGAGAAAACTGAGGCAAACAGATTAAGTGATTTGCCCAGGGTCACACAGCTAGTAAATGTCTGAGGCCAGATTTGAACTGTTATTTCTGACTCTAGGCACTGTACCACTTAGCCACCCATGGTAGAGTTAAAAAAAAAAAAAAGCAATGGCTCGAGTCAGAGGACCTGGATTTGAGCTAGACCTAAGACACTTACTACCTGTGTGGCCTTGAGCAAATCATTTTGCCTCAATGGGCCTCAGTTTCCCCATTTCTCAAATAATGGAGTTGGATTTGTTGCTCTGTGAGGTGCCTTCCAGCTCTAGATTTTCAATTGTAAGAGGCAGCATTGAGATGAGAGGACAAAGGGCAGAGATGGGAGATATACTGTTACATGTGAGGAAAAGCGAGAAGGGCAATTTGGCTGACCCAGATAGTGTTCTCGTGGAGTTTACCTTCTACCAGGTTTTACTAGTTTATAAGACGTATTGTAAATTTAATGAGTCTGATTATCAGAGATCCAGTAGGGGCCAGGCATGTGGACATCCCTCATCCTGCTGCTGGCATGTGCTTCTCCTAACAGAAGTGTAGATACATTACAATCTGACTCCTGTATCCTTTATTCCTAGATACTTGCCAGTTCTGCTGATTAGCAATGTGTTTATCAGGTGATGGGAAGTCTTCAATAGTGGATAATAGACAAGTAAGCAAAATCTTTCACTTGTATAGATCAACCTTTTTGAGTTAGTCATTTTTTATTCCTTTAAAAACTCCATGCTCTTTGGGAATGTCAGGTTTTTTCATTATTATTATTTAGGGTTGCTCAGAAATCTATGACTAGAAAAGTACCCAAAGCTACCTTTAGCAAAACCAGAATAAACCAAAATAACCACTCATTAAAATGTCCTTTAGAAATAGATATTATAATTTTGGTTAATAACTTAGAAAGCAGAATAAATTAGCTGTTTGAGAATCACAGAATTTCAAAACTACAAGATATCTATATAGATCTTCTCTTCAAGGGTACTTTCTTCTTCCTCAGGTTCCTCTACAAATGTGATACAGATAGGGGAAGCCTAGGGAAATGTGGTTTGCCCTTTGTTCTCAAAGAGGACCAATGACATCAAAAGGGTGATGTCTTGACTTGCATGTGAATGTACTTTCAGCCAAGGGGCAAAGTAGAGTATTCTGGGCCCATTCTCCTTAGTGGAGATATGCCTTACTAACTGATAAACCACAATCTATTTCCTCTGGTTACTCCTGAAAAAATGAGATTAACAGGATCCCAGTCCAGGTCCTTGCTCCCTTAGAAAGCAGCAAGAAAAGATGCCCTGGACTGAATAGGCAAATTCCTCAAAACAACAATACCAATAGAAACAGAGAAAGGAAGGACTCCCAACATTGCAGGCAAAGAAGTCCTCAAATTATATCATCCTGTAAATAGTCTCTTTGAGAAGCCTTGGGTTCAATAGGAGTGGAAACAAGGTGTTAGGACAAATGACCTGAGTCAGGGCTCCCCTGCTGCTGGGTTACACTGCCTTTCTGTCAGCATGAACATCTGATGAATCCAATGCCCTGGATCATGTGATAATCTCTTTCCCCATCCACATTCTGCTTGCTTCCTTTAGCCAAGATCAATATGTTGAAGGTCATTGTATTCACTGCATAATAATATTGATGGCTGCAATTTATATAGTTCTTTAAAGTTTGCAAAACACTTTGAATCCATTATTTCATGTGTGTTTCACAACAACCCCGTGAGGTAGCTATTACAAGTATCATTATCTCCTCTTCTGATCATTCATTTTCAGAGAGGTTTGGGACAGCCCTCCTTGTTCAGAAGCCTTTCCTGACATTAAACCCAAGGTCACTTCTTTACAAGATCCCCATTGATCCTGGTTCTGCCCTCTGGAGCCCAACAGAATAAATTCAACCCTTCTTCCACAGGACATTCCTTCAAGCAATTGAAGATCGGTATCATGTCTTATTCCTGAGTCTTCTCTAAAGACTAAACTATACATGCCCTATTACTTCAACCAATTCTCATTTGATGTTGGCTACCTGTCCCGCCCCCAACCTCTTCCCCCACTACAATGTAAGCTCCTTGAGGGCAGAGACTATTTTCAGGATCATGACTAGTAATTTTTGCACTTAGGAGAAGAGACTAGAATTGTGCATTTGTTTTGGGGAAAGGGAAAGTTGGGAAAGGAATGAAGGCCCTGGATACCAGCAGAAAGGATGGGGCTCAACCCTCAGGTCATCTGGTAGCTTCCAATCCAACAAACATTTATTAAGTACCCATAATATTCAAAGAACTCTAAATTCTAGGAGCTAGTGATAGACAAAGACAAACTGAAAAATGGTCCTTGGACTCAAGCAGTCTTCATTCTCTTGGGGAATGTAGTGTACCCAGTTTGTTGTTATTTAGTCATTTCAGTCTTGTTCAACTCTTTGTGACCCTTTTTTGGGGGGCAAGGGGGTATTTCTTGGCAGGGATATTGGAGTGATTTGCCATTTCCTTCTCCAGCTTATTTTACAGATAAGGAAACTGAGGCAAATAGGGTTGTGACTTGCCCAGGATCACAAGTTAATAAGTGTCTGAGGCCTGATCTGAACTCAAGTCTTTCAGCCTCCAGGCCTGACACTATAGTTACTGTGCCAGCTAACTGCCCCATACCCGGATAAATATATAATTTATCAGTTGAGGAGATAGAGCCAGTCAAACTTCAGCTGTATTTCAATGACAGTCTATTCCAATCTCCTCATGTGACACACTTATGGTAGGAGTTGTTTAGGTCTTAGCTTGTCAGAGTTAAGTTGTCTTAGCAACTTGGAATAGTTTTAAATGTTTGCATTTGGCTAACCTCTTTCATCAGTTTCCTAAGGGCAAGAAAGCAATCTTGGGTGGATTTGAAATAGATTTTGATGGTGAATGAATTTAGTTTATAGCCCCCCTCTGTCTCAGCAAAGAAGCTGTGTTGTAGGCCGGATAGTCCTAATTGTCCCTGGTCCATTTCTAGCTCTAGGTCTTCAGGAAACCAAATTCAGCCCTAAAGCTGCTTTAAGGTGTTGTTTCACTCCTATGCGGCCTTAATTTGCCTCAATTTATGCCTTATATCTATATGTATATAGACTAAATTTGTGCTAGAAATCCTAGACTAAACTGGATCTTTAAATCCTAGAGAGTATACCAAGGCCTGAAATAACACTGGAAGTGATTTGGTTTCCCTACGGTTTTAAAGAAATTGAAACACAAGGCCCACCTCAAAAGGTCCTGAGCTACTGCATTTATGAGGGGAAAAGTAGATAGTGCAAGAGGAGAGGTTATGAAAACGTCCCTTTTTTAGATCTTAGGAATGCTCCTGTCTCCCACCGGCCCCAAACAGACTCTTCTCTGCAACATTGCAATCAACCCTAGAGGGGCCCCTTTTCTTCCAAAAGACTTTCCATCCCCAGATCTGTAGGAGATTCTAGTACCAGATCTTCAGATAAGCTACCATGTAAATTTAGGCCAATTACCTCTCCAAGACTGAGTTTTGTCTTCAGTAAAATGGAAAAAGTTGGACAGTTTCCCACTTGATACAATAGAGGTCACCACCCATGGCAAATTGCAGCATGTGGTGGTTCCCATCCCCAGCCACAATCCACAATAATTATACGTCGATGGAATCAGGTTACCAAAAAGGGGCCTTGAAAAGGGAAGAAAGTCCCCAAAGGACAACTTGTAGCCTGAGGTGTCTACAACTATTCCATGACACAAGAGAAAATGGCAACCAGTTCTTGTTTAGAAGTGACAGAAAAGACAGTGATGTGATGTGGCATAACTCCAACGTTGACAACATTTCTTGGAGTGCTGTAAGGGCTGTGACTGCAGGAGCCAGAACTGTAGACTGTCCTGTCGAATACCTTATTAGAGAGTTGTTATTATTAGAGGAAAAGTCAAGGTCAGGGCTCTCATTTTTAGGGCTTGATACATGAAAAAATGAGCAAACTCCTTAGATACATGGAGACTCCCACTAGAGATGTCTAAGATTAGGGGATTTCTCTCTACTCCAACACATTATATTGTCAATCAACAAGCACTTACTAAGAATTTGCCATGTGCCAGGCACCATTCTTGATCATAAAAAGACAAAATGTAACAGTCCTTGCCTTCAAGGAGATTACATCTAATGGCCAATATGTATGCAAATAGATATACAAGAAACACAGAAAGTAGAGGCAAGGTAGCTTTAGAGGAAAAGGCATGCCCCAAAGGCAGGAGCAGGAAAGGTCTGCTGCAGAAGGTGAGGCTTGAGCCAAATCTTGAAAGGAACCAAGGATTCCAAGAGTCAAAGGTGAAGAGCGAGAACATTTAGGATACAACGATACATGAAGAAAGATACTTTCTACATCCAGAGAAAGAACTGATAAATAGAAATATGTATAGAATTATTTTATATATATTTGTGTCTAAGGGTAGCCATCTCTAGGTCAGGGGCAGGGGGAAGAAAAAAAGAAATGTGTATGGTAACTTTATTATATATTTAAAAGGAATGGCAAGTTGTATATAATAGATTTGCCGTTTCATCTTTTTAAAATCATCTTTTTAAAAAAATTATGCTATTATGGAAATGCTTATTTTATTCCATGAATTAAAAGTAAAATAAAATTAAAATTTAATTGTTTTATACAAGACAGACAGAAATTAGAAATTATTTGTTGTGTGTGAGGAACAGATGAGAGATTATAAAAATGGAGATTAGAAATTATGTGTTGTGTGTGAAGAATAGCAAGTGGGCCAGTAATGACTGGATTGTGCAGTACATGGAGAGGAATCATGAGAAAGAAGGCCGGAAAGGTAGGAGGGGGTCAAGGCTATTGAAAGCTTTGAATGCCAAAGAGGAGTTGATAGAATGTATATTCCTTAAGCATAGGGATTATTTCATTCTTTGTATTTGTATCCCCAGTTCCTAGCACTGTGCCTGGTACTGAGTAAAAATGTCTGGTGAATGATCTTTGATCCGAGAGTTGGAAGAGAGTCATTGGAACTTATTAGGTGGGGGTTGGGGAGTGTGAGGTGGTCAGACTTGCACTTAAAGAAAATCATTTTGGCAGCTGGGTGGAGAATGGAGCAAAGTAGAGCAGAGTAGGGAAAGACTTGAGGCTGTGATGTGGATACAAATAGTGCCCTAAGAGTTAAAAATAATATTAAGAGTGGCTCTCCCAACTCTAACCTCATCAGCAGGGAGACCACTTGGAAGACCATTGGGACAATCCAAATGAGAAGTGATGAAGGTTTCAAGTATGATAATGACTGTGGGAATGGGGAGATGGTGATGTATACAAGAAGTATTGGGGAGAAGGAGATGACAAGATTTGGCTACTGCCTACATATGTTGGGAAGCGAGAGAATGAGGAGCTGACTGTGGCTCTGAGATTGCCATCAAGTGTGACCGGAATGAGAGTGGTACTCTAAAAAATAACAGGGAAATTCAAAAGAGGGATAGGATTGAGGGAAGGATATAATGAGTTCTGTTTTGGATGTGTTGAGTTGGAGATGCTTATGCCCATCCATAATCGTACTCTAACTAATTTGTATTATATTTATCCAATGTGTATCTTATTATCTCTTAGATCATAGACTTCTTGAAGATGGGGCTATGTTTAAATTATCTTCATGCCATCCTAACCATCTCAAACAGTTCCTTGCACTTAATGTTTGTTGAATGAATGATAGATTTTTAAGATTTCAGGGTATAACCTTGAGGCATTGGGGTTTAGAACCATCTTTTAAGGGCTTCCATACTGGCTGCTCCAGAGCTGTCATTGTTTGAAAATAGTGCTGCAATAGTACGTTTCAGGAACTGAAAGAGAGGAGAAGGAAGTGGGAAAAGCCTGGGTAGCAGTGGGAGCCTCCCTGGCCCTCTTTCGTTCCTCTTTGCAAACTTGGGCCATATTATTCAGGCATATGCTGCCACCAGCAAAAGAAGCACTTTCTTAGTTTTCAAGATTTCACGTGCGCGCGAGCGTGCGTGCGTGCACACACACACACACACACACACACAGCCGCTGCCCCCTACATTCAATTCAATTCAGAAGGACAAGGAAAAGATAGGAAATCACCCTAATTGCAATGCGTAAAACAGAGGCTGCTCATATTTCCTAGATTTTGACTTCAAAGTTATATTACTATAGAGGTGCTTTAAATCTATCCATATTCTTTCTCTCCCAGTCTGCTTCAGGTATATTTCATCAAGTGGCAACGTTAATGAGAATCCAAAGTGCCTTTACAAGTGTAGACATTTTGATAAAATTGGGACAGAATTGGAATTTGTCTTTGGTGCTCCTGCTTCCTAAGGGTTAGGTACCAGTCTTCCTGCCCCACATGCCCGATGCCTCATCCTCCTTGGCCTCCCAAGGTCTTCCCTTGTGTTGTCTCATTGGGCAAAGCAGGAGCTTCTGCTCTGAACCTTTCCCTGCCCAAACACCTATTATTAATGCCTCCTGGCCCCAGGGTCTCTCTTTTCAGGGCCGTGTTCTTTTTTAGGGAGCCGAACAGGAAAAAAAAAATAAAAACCAAAAACTAAAACTAATGTCTGGGCTAACATGAAAATGACTATGTGCTCTGTCATTTTGTCTTAATATTTGTTTTTCCACCAGTGGTTAATGTCTTAACCCCAAAGAGTTAGTAGAAAGACTGAAGTTTCAGGTGCCAATGATATTTTGAGGTATATGGGGCTTTTGGTCTACTTCAAAGCACACCATTCATTCATCAAATATTTATTATATGATTATAATGTACAAGGCACAGTGCTTAATCAGCCTGGCACACTGAAAAAGAGGAATGGATTTGGAGGCAAAGGACCTGGGTTCAGATCCTGGGTTTTGCCATTTACTTCTTGTATGATGTCTGGTGAATTACTTTACTTCTCTAAGCCTCTCAGTTTCCTTATCTGTAAAAAGAGGAGATTGAACTAGTCTTCAGAGGTTCCTTCCAGCTCTAAGTGTATAATTCTTATGAATAGTTTTTTAGCATTAATGGCATTTTAAAAATGCGATTATTGGGTAACTGTTCAAAATCAGTCAATGAGCATTTATTAAGTGTCTGCTATGTACCAGGCACTGTTTGTAATTACACTGAGTGAATAATTCATCCTTCCTTACTTCCTGTCTTCCTTCACCACTTAATAAGCACGGACAGAGTAGAGCAGATAGGTGGTTCAGTAGATAGAGCACAGGGCCTGGAGCCAGGAAGACCTGAGTTCAAATCTGGCCTCAGATACTTATTAGTTGTGTGACCCTGGGCAAGTCACTTCACCCTGTTTGCCTCAGTTTCCTCATTTGTAAAATGAGCTGGAGAAGGAAATAGCAAACCACTCCAGTATCTTTGCCAAGAAAACCACAAATGAGGTCACAAAGAGTCAGAAAGTGACTGAAAGGACTGAACAACTACAAATGTCCAGAGCACTGACCACAGTGCTCAGAAGGCAGGTTTTGGGGGAGATTCAAAGATAGTTTACCCATTAATTCTTGAGTGTATGTCATATGTGTGTGTATGTGCATGTGTGTATATGTGTATGTGTGTATATGTATATATGTATACATATATGCCATTTTTGTCACAACCTTTGATTTCATCATTTTGAATACCATATATAATGGAGCTGTTCTCTGGAAGCCCAGAACCTAAACACAGAAAAGGGGCTAACAGAGGCATTCAAACAACTGTAAAAATAAGGCCCTATTAGATGATCTCCTTATGAGGCATGAACAAGTCCCTCGAGGGAGTTAGAAAGCGAACAGCCATAGGATATACAATGATTGGCCATACCCAGGGCTGACCTTTGGAAAACAATCCAGTCAGTTCTGTCAAGAGCCAGCAGTCAGGGAAGAATGTAGCTTTTCACCTCTTGGGTGGGGTGGGGAAGAGAGTGTGGTATGGAAGGGATGGGAATTTTCTCTCATTCCACCCTGCCCCCGCTGGCCATGGTATGTAGCCCTGAGCACAGAAGGAAACAGCCCATCCAAGCAGCTGGAAAGTCAGTTTAAGAGATTTTGAGACACAATTAAAGGCGCGGAGAGTCATATTCTCCAGGCAAACAGAGATACAGAGAAGTAGTCACTCGAGGCCAGAAACAGTTTCAAGGAATGTGAATTCTAGATATAAAGAAGAGAAGCAAGTACGGACTCAGCCGCTAGAGTCAAACTGCAGAAAGGAGCTTACCCTGGAAACACAGCAGTGTGTGGCCTTCCCAGCAAAGATGCCTTTGAGAGTGAGCTTTATGAAGACTCTATAGGTAAAGAAAAGATATCAATGTGCTCCATATGTGACCTTAGGAGTTGACTTGGCCACATTGTCATTGCCATCACCATCATCATCATCAGATAGTATTTATATAGTACCTACGATGTGCCAGGCACTGTACTAAAGGCTTTATAAATATTATGTCATTTTATCCTTTTTAACCATAACCTTGGGAGGTAGGTGCTACTATTAGCCCCATTTTACAGTTGTGGAAACTGAGGCAAACAGATGTTAAATGACTTTTCTAGCTAGTAAGCTGCCTGAGGCTGTATTTAAACTCAGGTCTTCCTGACTCCAGGTCCCATGCTCAATGCCCTGTGGCACCCCCTCACTGCCTCTAATATATTCCCTACGTGTGCTTCCATACTATCATACTCTAAGTTTGTACCCACTCTTCTCAAAGATAGTATGTGTAATTGTGGGAGAATGTGCCCCAGGTTTATGTGTCATAACTATTGTTCTTCTTGTGCCATATTAGTAATGGCCTATGCTATCCATTAATTATGTCTACTGGTTGACTGTTAAGAGGAAGCTCACTAGCATAGAACTCATGGTAATAATCGCCTTCTAGGGAACCCAACCCACCAGTGTGGGTGTGACTTGGAGGAGTGGTCCAGAGGTGTGTATATACATATATATATACATACATACACACACACACATATATAAACATATACATATACATACATACATATATATATATATATATATATATATATAATGCACAATAGCTGCGAAACAGACTAGAATAGAACTAAGTTTTGAGAGAAGTACAAATTGCTGTGTGAGGTCAGAAGAAAGAAAGATCTCCTCCCAATGTGGCAATGTAGGTGTAGGGGGAGGAGACCAGGGAAGGTTTTGTGGAAGAAGTATCAGAACGAGGATTTAAACCCGAGTCCTCTGATTCCTGGGCCACTGAAGTTACTACTGTGCCATGCTGCCTCTCAAGCTAAAACAATCATGTGTTTTTCTGATGATATCTCAATCCTCTCCCTGGGTGGGAGAAAAAATATGTCAGCCATGCAGTAAGAGTAGAATCTACACAGACTAGAAGTTCTTTTTTTCTATCCAAGCATAGAATCTGTTTTAACAATTCAACACTTATTATTCTCTAAAAATCATTGGAGTGTAGAGAGTAGAGGGGCAACCTCAGAGTTAGGAAGCCCCAGGTTCAAATTCTGCCTCTGGCTCATCCTAGCTGTATGGCCATGAACAAATCACTGAACTACTCTGTGGTTCCTGGCAACTCTCAAAGATCATAAGCTACAGAGGAATTATTGATCACAGATCTAGACCAAAGAACACATGCAAAGTACTATGCATATTATAATACTTACCTATCTGTGATCTGATCAATGCGAGGACTCCCTCCAAAGGTTCAGATTGTAACCTGTCCATGCCTCGTCATCTTGTGTAACTCTTGTCTGGCCCTTCTCATAGATCTCCCCCAGGTGGCCCATGCTGGGGGCCTTTCTCCACCTCTCTCCACATCATTAAAAAATGCAGGATGCAGCTTGTCCATCTGTTATCACTCAGTCTTGCTACATGACTGGCCTTTCTTTTCCGATCATGCAACTCTCCGGAGATACCTTCTATGCAATTCTGTGTACATGTTTCTTCATTGATTACTGTTCATACCTACTGCCTATTACCTTTGTTTGACTGACAATTTTGATTCCTTTGTGACACTGGTATTCTATGGTTCACAGATACATAACATCACTGGAAGAGACAAAATTATAAAAAGTAGGCCCTGCCCTCAGAGAACTTCTCTTCTATAGAATCACTGCAAAGACAGGCTTCAAACTAGCAATGTGACTCCTGAACAATCCAGCCTTACCCCTTAGATAAGACTGTGACATATACACACTCTTGTAAGCACATGTGTTAGTTATTTGTTAGGGTCTTTTGCTAAGATAACCTTTGTTAAACCCTGAGGAAATGCTGTTTTGTTTTGATAAATAAGACCTCAATTTAGATCAAGAGACACAGTAATTTATACTTTTTACTTTTTGTTGACAGTCATTTAGGTAACGATTTTTGAATTTGGTGTAAATAGCATTGTAGGGTTCACTTTCAAAGTTATAATTTTTATTCTTTCAAGAGTGTGATTGTGGCAGTAATTGGTCCTTGTGTTCCTATGAAAATATCTACCCCAGGCTGAGTATTCATCTCAAGTTTAGAAGATAACTCGCTAATTTTGCCTCAGTGTTTAACCTGCTTTCTGTTTCCAAACTTCACTAGACACTGACTGCTCTCCTGAGTACAATGATACCATACAACTTCATTTCTTTTCTATCTCATATGTAATTCCATATGAAAACCAAAATCAAGGCAATGAATCAACAAACATTTATTTTTTAAATTTACTTTTTTTTCATTTTCAACATTCACTTTTATAAGATTTCCCTCCTTCTTCCCCTCCTCCCTCCCCAAGATGGCAAGCAATCTGATATAGGCTATATATGTATGATCATATTAAATATATTTCCACATTAGTCATGTTGTGAAAGAAGAATCCACATGAAAGAAAAACCAACCAAACAAAAAAGATAAAATAGTATGCTTCGGTCTGCATTCAGACTCCATAGTTCTTTCTATGGATGTGGATGGCATTTTCCATCATCAGTTTTTTGGAACTGTCTTAGATCATTGCATTGCTCTGAGTCTAACAAAGTTAGTTGTTGCACAATTCAACATTTATAAAGCACTTGCAATGTGCTGAGTACTATACTAGGCACTAGGGACACCAAAACAGACATGAAATGATTTCTGCCTTCAAGGAGATTATATTTTATCAGCGAAGATGACCTGTACATTTGTTGTTACATGCGAAATAAACACAAGGTTCCCTTCAGATTTTGATCACAATAGTATCCTGAAGGAGTATAAAAGTAGATATAAATTAAGTAATTGAGGACATGGCCTGGAGTCCAATCCACTTGAAATGATTTACTTGGGTCTGGAAAGTTGCAGATCCTGTTTTCATGACCTATAAACCTTTTCTGCAGAAAGGTCAGGATGACACAGAGGCCCATTTACAAAACAAACAAATGAAAGCGCTTCCCCACAGCTGCAGCTTATGGACCTTCCCACAATTCACCAGTGTCCATCTTTTGCATCCACAATCCATCCTCAACCAAGCAGGACACAGGAAGCTCTCTTCCTTATTTCTTCTTTTCAAGGTCTTGCACCTTTGTCTTTTTCAGGATCAGCAGGAAAGAAATAAAAGTTAGTTGGATCTAACAGCCATGCTCTGAGTATCTTATTTTGGTTTCCTAAAACAAATTTTGATTTTTAGAGAGTAGTCATTGATCTCAAATCTGGGAGGACAGGTTGGTTTTTAAAATATTGCCATGGGGCAGCTAGGTGGCACAGCCTTGAAATCAGGAGGACCTGAGTTCAAATGTGAGCTCAGACACTTGCTAGCTTTGTGACCCCTGGGCAAGTCACTTAACCCCCATTGCCTCCAAAATAAAATAACATATTGCCATCTTTAAAGATTATATCTCACTTAAAGATTTGGAGGGGGGCGCGGTAAGAGGTAGAAAAGGAAAAAGAAAAGAAGGTGGAGAAAAAAGTCTAGTGCATACTTTTCCAGGCATACTCCAAGTAAATAAATGTTCTATTACCCTCTTAACTCAAACATAGGAGAAAATGTCTCCAGCTTTAGTGGTGCAGAATCAATGGTGACAACTTTCCCATCTCCTACATTGTTTATATCAATGGAATGTAAACCATACACATATCTGGATTCCTTCAAAAGATCATCAAATGCTGAAGCTAAAAGGGGCAATAGAGATCATGTAGCGTAAACCCTTTATTTATTGATGAGGAAACTGAGAACCACAAAAATTCATTGACTTTCCCACAGACACATAGTTGAAAGCAAGGCCAGGACTAGGACCCAGGCCTTTTGATTCAGCATCCAAAGCCCTTTCTGCCGCATCACTCTAGGCAAATCCTTTGTTTTTTGTATTTACCTGGAGTGAAGTGTTGCATAAATGTCCCACTAACTGTTAGTAGTAGTAGTAGTAGTAGTACTATTTAAAAATTTGATTTAAAAGTCTAAAGTAATAGGTGATAAGAATGGACAAAAATAGCTAATTTAGTTGAAGAACATTTATAAAATTGCCTTTATAAGTCTGCTTTTTTTCTCAAACTATAAATTCTTTTAATCCAAGGATGTCTGTCTATAGTTAATTTTGTGCTCATTTATCTGCCTTTGCTTTCTTGTCCTTTTGTGAAAATTTTGTCTCAATTTGCCACTTCCCTATTCTCTTAAATGTTTCTGCTTCCCCCTTTCTGGGAGGCTCTTATCCTCCAAGCTTCCTTCCTCTAAATGTAAGAGAGTGTGGCTGCTCTTGATAAGCGAGTGTGGGACTTGGAGGCTGCTGTGCCTGCCCTAACATGTGAAAATTGAAATAAAATATCAGGTTATAATTAGCCTAAAAATGCGATGAAAATGGAATTAGCCTGTTGTGCCCAGCAAAATTTGTAAATAGAATCCCAATGGGGAACTTCTCTAGAGTCACCAGAGCCTTAGCGATTCTGTCAGAAGCTTTTACCATGCTCACATGTCACTGATACCCTTTTCTTATATGGCTTGCCTCTCAACGCTTTTTCCTTTCATATTGGAAGATTTATTCATGGATCTGTGCTATGCTTAAAAAAACTGACCTCTTCACCCCCAAACCAGACAATCAGTAACTTTTAAACTCAAGTGAATGCATTTCCAGAATATTTGAGGATACCTAAAAATTTAACATATGTTTACATATAAAAATATATATAAACACACATATACATATATATGTGTGTATATATACATATATACATATATATGTGTGTATATATACATATACACATATACATACACACACACACACACACACACACACATATATATATATATATATACATATATATATACCACATGGAATTGACTAGCTAATTTCCACCTCTACTAAATTGGGTGAGTTATGTTTTTTTCTCCATTTATTAGATGATGTCTAGCTTTGTCAGATGCTCTAGTCTGCCTGAATGTTCTCTCCTCTCAGTTCCTACAGGGATTCATAACCTGGAATCTGTGAACTTTTTTTTTGAGTCAGTTGGAGTTAAGTGACTTGCCCAGAGTCACACAGTTATTAAGTTTCTGAGGCCAGATTTGAACTCAGGACCTCCTGACTTTAGGGCCGGTGCTCTACCCACTGTGTCGGTGAATTTGTTTTTTAAAAACATTTTGATAACTATTTCAATATAATTGGTTTCCTTTGCAAACCTATATGTTTTATGCATTTAAGAATATTTTACTGAGAAGCGGTCTGTAGGTTTCCTCAGATTTCCAAAAGGGTTTATATCACACACAAAAAGATGAAGAAATGTTGGTTTACATGCTGTTTATTAGCTACAGCTAAGCAAGAGACTTCCTTGGCCATATTCGTGAAGCAGCCTTTACAAATGAGTTGGATTTGTGTGACCATTAGCAAATCATTTAACCCCTGGGTTTCAGTTTCCACATTTGGTATTTGGGGATTTTAATACTTTCACTACCTTCCTCACAGGGTTGTTTTTAGGGAAGTGCTTTTTAAAATAGAGCTTGATGCAAGTTATGATTATTATCACTATTTGGTGAAGTTACTTCTAGGTAAAGATGCATTTACATGTGTAATAGTCAATCTTGCACAATGATTGTTTCTTAGTTTTCAGGTTCAAAAAGAATCTCCTCTTGTCTCTTCCTCCTGTGCCTTCTACCCACTTCCATGCAGCTAATGTACTAGCAAAAGCTTTTCTCATCAACTTAGGAGAATTATTACTATTGATGTTTCTTTTGCTGCCTCCTTGGACTTCTTCAACTTCTGTCATCTATAACCACTTCTAATTTATTTGCCTGCTCCTTCATGCTACCTATAACTTCTGGTCCTCTGCTACCTCTTCCAGTGGGCAAGTGTGTATCTGTACACCATGTTAGCTTCTCTTGAGTCTTTCCTTCCAGGGACCTCACCCTGAAGAGAGCCTGGGGCTGTCCTCTCTTAAAGCCAAAGGACTAGGATCTCTCCTCTCCCAAGCTCTGGTCCACTCTGCCCCTCACATAGGCACAGAGCATTGAGCTCTCATTCTCCACCAATGAGGAGTCATTCACAATGAACTTGAGCCCTGGCTCACACATCAATCGCTCCAGCACGGTAGGGATCTTTTTTGATGTGGTCGTTCCTGTCAGTGATGTAGATTGAAACCTATCCGCATCTGCCTATGCTGGTCACTCTCCACAGGAAAATCTCCTTGTCAGCCCATCAGTCAACAAGCATTTAGGAAGTGCTTACTACATGCTAGCACCGGGGATACATGGAGGGACAAAAACAGTCCATGCCCTCAAGGAGCTCACATTCTAATGGGAAGTGACAACATGTTAATAACGAGGTACATACAAGATAGCTACAGAGTAGGTGGAAAGTGGTCTCAGAAGGAAAGCAGTAGCAGCTGGGGGGACCAGGAAAGTACCCCCTGCTGAAGATGGAATGCCAGCCGAGTCTTGAAGGAAGTGAAGGAATTTAAGAGGCAGAGGTGAGGGGCAGATCATTCCAGGCTTGGGGGACAGCCAAGCAAAGAAACAGATACACCAGATTAAGTGTTATTTTAGATGAGCAACAAGTAAGCCAGTGGGGCTGGGTGGTACAGTGCATGTAGGAAGAATGAAAAGCTATGAATGAGCCAAGTTTTGAGGTCTTCGACAAGCATGTATTAAGCACTTATGAGGCTCTAGGCACTGTGTTTAGTGTTGGGATACAAAGATAGGCAAAAACAGTCCCTGCCCTCAGAGTCTAATGGAGGGAGACAACATACAAACAACCATGTACAAATAAGATCTATACAGGATAAATCAGAGATAACCTTAGAGAGAAGGCACTAGTATTGAGAGGACCAGCAGAGGCCTTTTGTAGAAGTTGAGACTTTATCTGTGACTTGAAGGGAGGTAGAGAAGGCAGAAGGCAGAGGTGATGAGGACCGAATTACAGGCCTGAGCAGACCCAGACAAAAAGTGTGGAGGTGGAAGATGACATGTCCTGTATGAGAAACTGTTGGGAAGACAGGGTCCCTGGATCTCAGAGTAAACAGAGGGATGGAGGTTTAAGGGAGAAAGGGGCCAAGTTACAAAAGGCTTTAAAAGCCAGAGGATTTTATATTTGTCCCGGAGGCAATAGGGAACCACTGGAGTTTATTGAATAGAGGAGTAGCATTTTGAATATTTTTAAATGCCAAAGAGAGGAGTTTATATTTCATCTTGGAGCTAATAAGGAGCCACTAGAGTTAATTATATATTCTTTTCTTCATTTCTCTCCAGGCCATACTCCTAACTCCTCGTGGGTTTTCTCTACCAATCAATCAATAAGCATATATTAAGTGCCTACTATGTGCCAGGCATTATGCTAAGCACTGGAGAGGGAAAAGACAGTCTGTGCTCTTAAGGAACTTACAGAAACCTCTTTACCCTAGAACAGGGCTGTCCAACCTTAGGTTATCTCAGGGCCGCATTAAAATAAAATGTTTACTCGAGGGCCACACCCAGAATAAAAAATACAGTACACTAATAGAAAGTGGGGGAACGCCCATCATCAATTCGACAGGCGAAGGCATGAAGCGTGAAAGCAAACACGAAACAACAAAGCGACAACATAACAGTATAAAGGTGGGTGCATACTGACTAGTCTGCATGGTACAGACGGGATGCATCCCACAGATCGATTGAAAATTCCGAGCAATATGTTCCATCCATAATACTGCTTAAAAACACCAAAGAAAATTAACATCAACAAGATTATTTATTAGTGATGGAATTAAAAAATCTAATAGGCATTCCATGCAAATTATCATTTTATTTTTTCACTCATGAAAATTAAAACTCATAGGCGGGCTGCATAAAATTGCACTGCGGACTGGCTGTATTTTGGACAGCCCTGCCCTAGAAGCTCACTCCACCCTGGACTTATTACACTGCACTGTAGCCTCTGCCCCTGTAGCTTCTTCCTCTGATTGGCTGATCCCTCCCAGAACCTCCATTTTAAGTCAGACACCCAGGTCAGGAATGTCTTCATTCCTTTCCAGTCTGCACTCCAGAATGGGGACTCTGGAGGAGAAAGGGAGGCTGAGGACTTTGCTCAACTATGCCTTACTCAAATCCAACTCATGCACAAGTCAAGACATCATGCTCCTGATGTCATTGGTCCTCTTCAAGAATGAAGGAGGAAGAAGCATGCCTGAATGTAGATTTGACTTGAATTGGAGAGTGGGTGGGGGTTGACAAGAACAGACCCACAGTTTAGCCAAATCACACTGGCAGTTAAATAACTGAGTGCAGGATGTACTAGAGTGTGGAGAGGTCTGAGGCAAGAAAACCAACCAAAAGTCTCTTACGATAGTCCAGCTGAGCAGTGATGAGGGTCTACATCAGGAGGCAGTTATGTGAGTCAAGAGGAGGGAATAACTATGGGAGATGATGTGAAGGAAAACTTGACAAGACTTGAAAGCAAGTTGGATGTGAAGGGTGAATGTGAGTGAAGAGGTGAAGGTAACATTGACATTTAGAGCCTTTGTTACTAGGAAGATGGTAGTACCCTTGATGGTTAATTGGAAAGAGGAGAAGGGAGAGAGGAGGGGTGGGGTTTTTTTTGGAGGGGGGGTGTAGAGATAATGAGCTCTGTTTTGGTAGGTTTAGTTCATTTTGAGATGTCCAAAAGGCAGTTGGTGATATTGGACTATTTCTGGAGAGAGACTAGAGCTAGATATTTATGTAGCTCTGGGAATCATCTGCCTAAAGATGATTATTGCACCCATGGGAGCTGAGGAGATCACCAAGTGAGATGGTATAGAGCAGAGGTTCTTAGTATGGCTTCTATGAAGTTTTAAAAAATATTTTAATGAATTTATTTCAATATAATTTTTTCCTTTGTAATTCTATGTATTTTCTGCTTCTAAAAACATTATTCTGAAAAGAGACCCAGAGGTTTCAACAGATTACCAAAGGAGTCCAGAAAACACAAAGGAGTTAAGAACCCCTGGTACAGAAGGAAAAGAGAAGATGGCTCAGGACAGAACCTTGGGAGAGACCCATGATTAGTGGCTGAGATGTGAAAGAAAAGCCAGGAATGCAGCCTGAGAAAGAGCAAACAAAGAAGAGAAATCAGACACCACAGATGCACAAAAAATCAGAAAGGAGGGAGTGTCCGGGAGAAGAAAGTGATCAGTAGTCTCAAATATTCCCAAGAGGCCAAAAAGAATAAGGAACAAGAAAAGGACACCAGATCTGGCAGTTAAGAAATCCTTGCTAACACTGACCAAGCCACTTTCAGTCAAATGATGACTCTTCCTCTCCAAAAAATCCAAAGTGGTAAAAAGTGAGCACTAATACTGTCAAGGCCCTACGATTTGAACCTTGCCCTGAGGAAGTTTGCCCCAAAATGACTGACCAAGCAAGAAATCACTGCCTGGAGACAGAATGCTTCAAGCGGTGCACTGTGCTTTTTCTCTAGAGCTACAAAACACCAGGTTTCCTTGGATCAATTACCTGATAGTTGAATTTTGATCAGATTTAACCTCATAAATTATTGTACCATCATTCAAAAGAGTCTAAGCACATTGCTGTTCCTGTGAAAAAGGTAAACTGTTAATCAAATGATTAGTTTCTTTGTCATAGAATGTTACATATCTTTTTTGGGTTAAAAATACAACCAAAATTAAATGCTTACTGTACTTATATATTCACTGTGAATACTCAGCAAATATTAATGAGAAAGAAAGACATAAGACAGGGAAGAAAATCTTTTTAATCTTGACCAAATAAATGTTATTTTAACCCTGTCAATTCTCCCTTGTAGCCAGCTCTCTGAATTTCATAGCGTCATAGATTTAGAGCTGGAAGATCATCTGATCCAGCTCCCTCATTCTACAGATGAGGAAACTGAGGCTCAGAGAGGTTGTGAGCCTTGGTTTTTCTCAGTCTTCCTGATTACAAATCCAGCTACATCACGCTGTCTCTTTGCCAGAGTTTGCAAAGCCTGGAAAAATACTTATTAATTCAATGAGAAATGTGTGCATATTTTACATATGGACATGCACTTTTATGTGTACATATTGTCTCCCCTAATAAAAATGCATGCTCCTTGAGTACAAGGACTGTTTCTTTATTGTCTTTCTATTTCTAATACTTAGCACAGTGCTTGGCATATGGAGGGTATTTAATTTATATTTGTTGATTGATAAATCACTTGAAAAATCTCAATACATCAAAAAAAGTAAAACTGGAAAAAATCTCTATAAAATAATAGCAAGTATATAAATAAATATATACACATACAGATATGTGTATATACATACATATATGCATGTGTGTATATGTGTATACATACACACAAATATGCATAGTGTTATTAGCCGTTTTCCAGGTCCACTTATGGAACATTCTGAATTTTTTGTCATTTATATTTAAAAGAAATTTTTAAAGCAGGTATGATCAGGAATTCTACAAAGTTAAAAAAAACTGTCATACCAAAATTGTGTAATAGGATGAAGACATTTGTAATATTTTAGGAAAATGCAATAAATTTCAAGATATTAATGAAATCCTATAATAAAGTAGAATTTTGAAGCCTGAATTGTGCCTCAAAAATTCAATTACTTGGCAATATTTCTTTTGCCCTAGTTATGTCAAATGACAGATAAACTGGTGGGATCTTCCTGGTGTTTCTATGGCTATAGCATTTAGGTGACTGATCTTGGTGCTAGCAAGAGGAGAAACATCCTCATTGAATCAACATACCTTATCCTACTGCAGAATACTGCAGGAAGTATTTGATTAAGGTCAAGTGACTTTTTTAGTATGGTGTACTTTGTTTACTCTAGACTTTTAAGCTATGGTATCAAAACATAAAGGAAACTTGTGTATTTTGTAATCATTTATAACTCATTTTGAGAATTAGTGTTGTAACTGAAAATTATCACTTTAAAAAGTATTATAATATCAATTATTTTCAATAGTCTTAACTACGATTCATGTCTAGTTAACTCTTTTTCATATTTCTTGAAGCAGCTATTTCCGAATTTTTCACCTCTTACTTTAAATTATTTTTGTTTCTTAAAAATATTTTGTTTTTATATCACATACATTTTCTAGCGTACATCTTTCCTCCCCCCGCCCCTACAAAGAGATGTTTCTTCCTTATAACAAAGAATTTAAAAATTAGGAAAAATCAATTCAATAAAACTAGCCAGCACATCAACAAAGTCCAACATTTTATGTAGGGTTCTGCATCCATAATGCCCCATCTCTGCAAAGAAGAGTAGAATAACCTCCTACTTTAATTAAAAAAAAAAACAACAAAAAACCTGATCATCTAGTAGAAGCTCCAGAAATTTCCCTCCTTACCATCTCAGAATGTGTCAGTGTCTTATTACTTTTTTCTACTCCCTCATGTCCCTTCTCCTGTCTTAATTTTACTTAATTTTATACCTTTCTTATTTAATTTTATAACAAAAAAGCATTTCTGTATCTACAGCAGGATAAAAAGACTGTATATGAAACCATGCATTTCCATCTCATACCACTTTCTTTTTTAAAAGTATATCACAGATTCCATATATTGCTTTCCAAAATATCCTGCTTATCTGTGTTTCCTTCTGAACTTCCTCCTATTCTCTTCTGTGCATTTTTAAATATTTTTTTTATTTTAAACTTAAATACAAAATGAAAAAAGAAAAAACATTGCCATGTACACAGCAGACCATAAGAGAGTATTCAACATAAAGCAATACATTTCCATTTCAGGAAAGCCTATATAATAAGTACTACATGCTGTTTTGAAAGCCACCCAGCTTTTCTTTGCTTCCTTGTTGATTTTCTTTTATTCTCTGCCGTACCCTTTTAATTTTTTACTTTATTTTTTTCTCCTCCCTCCCCCTACCAGGCTACAATTAAGTGTGGAGATACACACATACACACACATATACACACACATACATATGTATATATACACACAAAGATGTCTGTAAACACACACATATATATACGCATATACCCTTATACACATATATGTAAAACCATAGTATGTTTGTTTCCTCCTATCATGTGTTTCTCTGAAGGTGGATAGCATCTTGACAAGTCAAGTCTTTCCATGTTTTTTAAATCAATCAGCTCACTGTTTTCTACACTCCAGCAATATTCCAACTCAATCACATCTTAGATTGTCTATGAAACTTCCCCCCGCCCCCAACTTTCTGCATTCCTCCTATTCTTGGCTACATAGGTTTTATTTACGCAAGAAAATTTTAATTTAAAATAATCAAAATTATCCTTTTTATACTTCAACAATGCTCTCACCTGATAATATAGTTTAAGGTCTGATACTACCGAATCTGCTTCCTTTACATCTTTTTTCCCTGGCTTCTTTAAAGTTCGTGACCTTTTGTTCTTTCAAGTGAACCTTATTATTATTTTTTCTAACTCAGTAAAATAAATTTTTAGTAATTTAATTGGGATGACATTGAGTAAAGAGCTAGGTAAAACTGTCATTTCAAAATTATATTGACTTTACATATCCATAAACAATAAATATTACTTCAATTATTTAGATGTGCATTCATTTGTATAAAAAGTGTTTTGTTTATGTTCATATAGTTCTTGTGTCTGTTTTGGCAGGTATACACCCAGGTATTATATACTCAGGTATATCTCAGGCATTTTAAATGGTCTAAAACAATATTGACTAATAGTGCTGACACATAGTGTAGTTTCTCTATTTTTCACTTTTGATTAAATTTATTTTAACTTTAATTTTGTCTGAGATCATTATTACTATCCCTGCTTTTTTTTTAACATACTAAATTCTATTCCTGTCCTTTATTTTATCTTTGTGTGTATTTCTCATTTTTGTAACGTTTCCTGAAAGAACATATTGAATTCAAATTTTTAATTTGCTATTTGTTTCCATTTTATGGGTAAATTTGTCCCATTCACATTCTAAGCTATACTTACAAATTATGTATTTTCCTCCTTCCTATTTTTCCTTACTATCCTTTTCACCCTATTTACTCCATCCCTGCTCATGCTGCTTTAGTTTGACCTGCTACCTTGCCCTCCTATTTCTTAACTTACCCACCCCTCTAAGATTCCCTCCCTTATCCTCTCCACCCACCCTATCACCTGGGCCTCTTATTTCTTTTTTAATTTAGAAGACTTTTGTACCTTTCTAGATATATATGTTGTTCCCATCTTAACCCATTCCTTATGAGAGTAAGGTTCCAGCACTAAACATTCTCCCCTACTAACTTCTGTATCAATTTTTTCTCTCTCCCTACACAGTTCTATTTTTTTTAGAATCACCCCATCATACTCAGCTCAGCCCATGCCTTTCTTTCAAGCAACCCAAATAATTATGACAATCATAAGAGTACTGCTAAAATTTTCACATATACAAAATAAACATTTTGACCTTATTGAGTGCCTTAAAATTGGTATTTAGTGTTTACCTTATATTTCTCCTGGATATTATAAGTCAAAGTTTCCCTTAAGTTCTGGCGATTTTGTCGCAAAAACTTTAAAGTCTTTGAGTTCGTTAAATATCCATTTTGTCATTTAGGTTAAGTTTAGTGGTTAAGTTACCCTTGGTCATAACCCAAGCTTTTTTGCTCTATAGAATATAGTATTCTAAAACCTACAGTCCTTCAACATAGTAGCTACTAGGTCTTGTGTAATCCTTATTGTAGCTCCATGATATATAAATTGTTTTTTTTTTCCCTTGTTGCTTCCAATATTTTCTTCTTAACCTGGGAGTTTTGAAACTTGGCTATCATGTTCCTTAAGTTTTCCTCCTGGGATTTCTTTCAGGTGATGATCGATGGATTTTTTCTATTTTTACTTTGCCTTCTTGTTCTTCAGGGAAATTTTCCTTGATAATTTCTTGTAATATTGTACCAAGATTCTTTTTTTTAATAGTAAATTTCAGGTTGTCTGACTATTCTTACATTATTTCTTTTCTATCTGTTCTCCAGATTGTTTGTTTTTCTGATGAGGTATTTCACTTTCTCTTCTATTTTTTGTCATTCTTTTGGTTTTGTTTTATGATTTCTTGGTGTCTTAGAATATTATTAGCCTCCCCTTGCCCAATTCTAGTTTTTAAGGAATTATTTTCTTCCTTAAGTTTTTGATTTTCTATTTCCAGTTGTTGACTTTCTTTTTATAATTTTCTTTATTTTCTTGGATTGCTCTTATTTTTTTTTTCTAATTTTTCCTTGATCTCAGATTTGATTTTTAAAGTCCTTTTTAAGTTCTTCCAAGAACTCCTTTTGTGCTTAGGGCCCTCTGATGTTTTTTATTGAAAAAGGAGTGGCTTTTTTAGCTCCATTACCTTCCTCTGAATATGAACCTAGATCTTCCCTATCCCCATAGTAATTATCTATGGTTGAGTTCTTTCTCCTTTGCTTACTCTATTTATTTATTTTTGTTTTGTTTTGTTTTTTAAGCAGTTATTAGTGTAATCAAGTTGTGATCCAGAGGTATGGGCAATGATGCCCCAAGCCTCAGGTCCTTCTTACTGTTATTTTCTGAGGTCTGTCTCAGGGCCCAACCTTGGGCTTTCCTCTCCACTCTTAAGTCACTGCTAGGGCCCCTAGCCACACTGTTCCACAAATGATCTTGCTCCCTGAAGTCCTTCAGGTGGCTGCAAAATAAGCTGTCTTCTCTGCCCTGGAACTGAAACCAGGGACTCTGCTCTCCTAAAAGTGCCCATAGCCAACAGGATCCCTGCCCCTCCCTACTGCACTCACCAGGTGTTTGCTAGCTCCTTCTCTCCGAAGTCACAGCTTGGGTCATGTCTGGTCAGGACAGCTGTGCTTGGTGTCGCTCAGCAGTATGGAGGACCCTTCAATCTCCTACTCAGCTGCCTGTCTCATACTATCTTGGAGATGAAAGTTTCTAAGGCTGAGGCTGCCTCTCAACTCAGCTGCCCCAAAGGTTTGCTGTTTGTTGTTGATTCTGCAGAGTCAATCTGGAGTTGTTTGCACTATTCAGGCCAAACATTCCCCCTCCCCCCCACGTTGGGCCTTTCCTGGGGTCTTCTCAAATTGTCTTAGGAGGACAACTGCTTTACCCTGAGTTTATTTCTGCTGCTCTGAGGTGATTTTCTGTCTTTTTTTGTGGAGGAAATTTGGAGAGCTGAAAGTTTTCTAATGTACTAGGCCATCTTCCCAGAATCCTGCATTAAAAAAAAATTCAATGGCCCTTTTTAAAAATTGGCATCACCATTGTTCCATTGTTAACCTCTCCTCTCTGCAAAAACCTTCCATTTAAAATTCAAGAGAAAAAAAAAACATCCTTAATATATGATCACACAAAAAGATTTTACAGAATGGACATGTCCAAATATGTATGTCCTCTTATATACCTTATATCCACTACCTTTCTCTCAGAAGGAAGGTAACATGCTTCACCCCAATTATAAAAAATAATTCCTTCTGGCTATCTATACCAGAGTGTTCCTATTATCTTCCTTTCTCTCTCTCTTCAGAACTAGTCCACCCCCAAGTTCTCTGTTTTTCTTATTTAACTCTCTCCATACCCTTTGAATACCTTCAGGTTCTGATGGGGCACTCATTTCTTCTCCTCTTATTGGAATTCGTGCTATTATATAGCCCCTTCAAATTGCTCAAATACATCGACTTTTCTAGGTTCTTAATTCTTGTGTTTGCATTTTAAAGTTCCCACTTAGCCTTGTTCTTTTCATTACGAATGCTTAAAACTAGTCTGTTCCACTAAAGAATATCAGGGACCTGGGAAGCCACCAGCAGTGGCAGTGAGAAATAAAGCACAGAACTACTGACACTCAAGCTACAAATTTCTGACCACCCTGAGGATTTGTGACCACTCCAGGGCATTTGTGAGAAAGATTTCCACTATTACCACTTGCAGTAGCAATTTAGATTTGAAGATCTTTGCCACCCATTAATAGGCCATATGACCTGCTTACATCACAGGAAGACTAAGTCACATATGGTGGGAGGAGCTTCCTGACAGGAAAAGGAAGTTATGTCACAGGAAATGCTGAGAGAGAGAGAGAGAGAGCGAGAGAGAGCGCCCGAGAGCCACCTATGACTGCTAATGGCCACCCTCATGATAGAACTGAACAGCCTGACTTAACTGTACTTGGGGAAGACCCCAGCAGGGAGTCAGAGAGGTTTTGGGATGGAGAGGTTGTGATATTGTGTATTGAATGTTTTACTGCTCTGATAGATTGGATAAATGGCTTGTGAGATACGGTTCTCTGGTATCTGAATAAATGGTTACCTTCCATGTGGAGAATCTCATATACTTTGCGATACAGAACTACATAGGCATTTTGACAGTTTTCATCTACATTGTTATTACTGCCTTACTAATACACTTGTGCCTCTGGTCAGAGGGTCTTGCAGGCTATATGTGTCCCTGGCCCATTCCACTAGTGCTGGTCTTGCTGGTGGCCCTCTTTCCTATTGCCTATGGACGTCTGCCTGAAGTTTTATACAGTTCTAGGGTGGAAGACATCACTCACTTTCATTTCTCATTGGTTTTCTTGATAATTTTTTAGTCTGGTATGAGTTTCTTGTTTTTGCTGGAGTAGGTGTTTGGGAGCTGGGTGGTTTGCCTCCCATTCAGACAGCCATCTCGGCTGGACATCTCCCTTTTCATTTCCAGGGATAACACCTGTTCTTGATCTTATCCTATTTCACCTCTTCCAGAACCCTTCACTATTGGTCATTTCTCTTCTTTTGTTCATCTTTAATGTCTCAACCACTGACTCCATCTAAAATATGAATGTCTTATTCTACACTGCACTGATATGGCTATTCTCTTGAGTGACAGTCACTCTGTCTCTTTCTGTCTCTGTGTCTGTCTCCTTAATAGATTGTGAAATCTTGCTGATTTTACTTCCACAGTGTTACCTTGTCTTGCACATAATAGGTGCCCAACAAATATTTTTAACATTGTGTGCAGGTATATAAAAATTTATACCAACATATCAAGATTTAATAAAGACAGAACAGAAATATTAACAAGTCTTTAATAAGGGGAAACATTAGGAATTCATGGGAGAACAACACAGAAACTTAGTGTACAAAGTACAGATTTATTGGAGATTAAATCAAGAATTCCCATTTGAGTTTTTGTGCCTTAATTTTTATATTTCTTTAACTAATAAAATGATAGATTTGTTTTATTAAACACTTCTTTAGAAAACTGGTACAATAGCATATTTTAAAAAATATATACCTTTATAGTCTTATCATTAAACTAAGAAGATATTGTTTCAATTTTGAGATCTTATACACTAATATGCATGAGAGTTTTGAACCATAGTTTTTGCTTAATAAAATTCTAGTATGAGTTATGATGAAATTGTCACAAATCTGGGACAGGGACTTGGACCTATTATTTCATTAGTGGATATAGAAATCACAGATGGAGAAACTTTATCAACCAACAAAGGTGTGTACCTTATAGTCTTAGATTTGACTAGCACAATGGGAAATGACTTACTCAGGGCCACACAGCCTTTACATGTCAGAGGATGGACTTGAGCTGACATCTTCCAGGCTGTGAGGCCAGGTCTCTGTCCATTACAGACTAATTCCTCTCTTTGGTATGTAAATGGTCCTTAAAGGAGGTTAATAGATCTGCTACTTAAAAGCTTCCTGTGACAGGATTTAGGTTTGTCAAGTGACAAATTAAACACTTTATGAAGCATCACTTGCTGTTCATTAATAGTAATTATATTCTATAACCATGAAAATCCACATGTAATACCCTCCCCCAGGAGCAATCAGGCAGCTGACTGAGAAACAGAGAAATTCCTTCTTTTTGCTTGTTATTCGTGAGAACTCATTGTCTTAATGGGGGAACTTCATTTTTATCTGATCTGGGCAGATGATTCTGTTTTCTAAGCCTAGGGATATGGTAATCAGGAAGAAGGTATCATTTGACAATAAGGGAAGTGGTAGAAGGACCTAATGTTGGTAAATCTGCATAACACTAATACCAGTTTAAGAGCATAACTGGGCAGCTAGGTGACTCAGTGGATAAGAGTGCCAGGCCTGGAGTCAGGAAGTCACCTTTCTGAGTTCAAATCCAGCCTTAGATATCTACTACCTGTGCGACCCTAGGTAAGTCACTTGACCTTGTTTGCCTAAGTTTCTTAATCTGTAAAATGGGTGGGAGAAGGAAATGGCAAACTACTCTAGTATTTTTGCCAAGGAAACCCCAAATGGGGCCATGAAGAGTTGGACACAACTGAACAACAATGAGCATGATACAAATGTTGGTGATTGATCAGTTCTGCTGTGTGATGGTTCCCATTTTCTTTATTTTAGTGCTAACCTGTGATTTGGGTGGTTTTGGGAACTCCCTCCACACCTATTGCTAATCCTCTGAAATTTAGATTCTTTGAGAGTCACCTGGGGCCCTGAGAATTCAAATGACTTGGCCAAAATCACAAAAAAATCAGCATGTATCAGAGGTTGGGCTTGAACCCAGGTCTTCCTGTCTCTAGGACTAGCCTTCTAGCTGCCATTATATTATATATTATATGCATCAATAAGGCAGTGATGCCATGAGATCAGTAAAGTTTGAAAAACAGGGTGCACAATGTTGTCACTTCCCCAAAATCCCCCCTTGTCTTAAACTGAATCATTCAGCATATTTTCTCTATTCCTCTGAAGGGAGCTGGGTATTTAGGGAGGAACATGACCATACTTTCTTATGTATTTCCTCATTTACATGTACCCTGTACATATTGAGAAGAATTAGGAACAATGTTTTCTTTTTAACAAAACTCATCCCCCCAAAATGATGACAATGTTGTAGAGATTGGTCCAGGTGGAATCCGCCTAGACAAAGAGCAGGCAGCTACTTGCAAGGATGAGTTGGTTGGGACTGTAGGATAAAAAAGCAATTTCACCCTCATTCCTCTCTAATGATGCTTAAGTGGAGCTCACTTCCTGGCTCTGACCATTGCCCGCCCCCTGCCCCGCTAAGATTCAGGGATCTGAGGTTTCCCTGGGCGCTGACTTGGCTCCCTGTTTAACTCTCACAGGGGCTTCTCCTCCCCGCCCCCCCCACCTTGTGTTTTCTTTGCTCTTTCATTGGTTTGAGCCAAGTTCATAGTCAAGTCCTGTGAAGGGTGAGGGAAGCTGACAGAGCAGGAAGTCATAAAAATAATAGCTAACATTTTGATGGTGCCTTTAGATTTATAAAGGTCCTTGCATATATTATCTTCATTGATTCTTAGAATAACCCTATGTGATCTGGGTGCTATTATTTTTCTCATTTTACAGATTAAGAAACTGAGGCAGAGAGAAAAGCTATGTGATTTGCTTTGGGTCATTTAGCTAGTAAATATGTGAGGTAGGATTCTAAACCAGGTTTTCCTGGTTTGCACAGTACTCTTTAGAAGGCAAGAATCAGTGGGATTAGAAGTATCTGAGTTCACTGTCCTTTCCAAGCAGGCTTTTTCCTGAGGCAGCCTTCTAGATGCCTAACTTTTTAGCTCTTTAATTTCTCTGATTTAATTAGAGAGATGTAACTTTTTTCTTTAAAGGCACTGATCTGTAAACAATTCAATTATGTTTTGTAATTATGCAATTCAGCCAACATATATTCATCACCCACTATGTGGAAGGCACCATGTTAGGCGCTGAAGTGGAAGGGATATGGTGCCTTGGAAAGAATGCTGAATTTGGAGTTAAGAGGAGAGTTGGTTTTGAATCCTGTTTCTGACATGAACTAGCTTCCCTGAGGTCAGAAGGTCTCTGAGACTTGGTGGCCCCATCTATAAAGTGGGGATAATAGCACCAGTAGTCCCCATCTCATGGGGATGCTGAGGCTCAAATGAGATGGGGTATGTAAAATGCCTGACAACCTTTTAAAGGCTATGTAAATGTTAGCTATTTTTGCGGGGTGGGGAGAACAAAAATCTCAGAGAGCATACACTCTAACAGTAGGGACAAGACACTGAAATAGATAACTTTAAGGCACCTCTAATTCCATAAAGGTACAAACAAGGTGGCCAGGGAGCATGGGAGGAGGGCATCAAGTAGGCTTCGTGGCTCTTTGCAGCTCATGCCGACCATGGGAATCTCCCGGAAAAACTGGCACAAGCGCCGCAAGACCGGAGGCAAGTGCAAGCCGTACCACAAGAAATGCAAGTATGAGCTGGGCCGCCCCGCCCGCCAACACCGAGATCGGGCCCCACCGCATCCACACCGTGCGAGTCCACTGAGGCAAATTGAGGCTGGACGTGGGCAACTTGTCCTCGGACTCCAAGTGCCGTAACCTTAAAACAAGGATCACTGATGTGTTCTACAACGCATCCAGCAGTGAGCTATTCGGAACCAAGACGCTGGTGAAGAATTGCAACGTACTCATCGATAGCACCCTATCTTGCCAGTGGGATGAGTCCCACTGGTACGTGCTGCCCTTGGGCGGGAAGAAGGGAGCGAAGCTGACTCCCGAGGAGGAAGAAATTTTAAATAAAAAGTGCTCAAAAAAGATCCAGAAGAAGTACGAGGAGCAGAAGAAAAATGCCAAGATCATCTCACTTGTGGAGGAGCAATGCCAGCAGGGCAAGCTCCTGGCCTGCATGGCATCAAGGCCAGGCCAGTGCGGCGGAGCAGAGGGTTGTGTGCTCGAGGGCAAAGAGCTTGAGTTCTACCTGAGAAAAATCAAAGCCCGAAAAGGCAAATAAACCCAAACTTGGACATTCTCTAAGGGAATAAATCCCCAGATAGTTTTTTAAAAGGGGGGGGGGGCGGTTCGTGAAGGAGGCAGAATTTCAGCTGAGAACTGAAGAATGGATAGAATGTCAAAAGGTGGAAATTGAGAGGAAAGGAAAGGACGAAAGCTAAAGGGAGGAAAAACCTGAGTCAAGGAGGCAGGAAAGCACATTTAAGGAAAGATGATTCATTTTGGTTGTTTAGGGGGTGGGGGATAGGGATATAGACTGGGGCAGCTAGGTCACATTGTGGATACAACATCAAGCATGGAGTCAGGAAGAACTGAGTTCAACTTTGGCCTTAGCTGTGTGACCCCGGGCAAGTCACTTAACCCTGTTTCCCTCAGTTTTCTCATCTGGAAAATGAGCTGGGGATGGAAATGGCAAACTATTCTAATATCTCTGCCAAGAAAAGCCCAAATGGGGTTGACTGAACAACAACAACAAAAAGCATATAGATTGGGATATAAAACTGTAGCTGGCAGTCAGTGCCAGAGCGTGGAGGACAAAAATTATCTTAATCTGCATTTTTTTGGGGTGGGGAGGGTCAATACCTTTGAAGGTTTCTGATCAAAAAAGTATAGACTGTCTTTCTCCAGCTTATGCTCATCCAGCTTCCAGTATGAGGTAATGGGTGGGTGGGAGTGCCCCACCCCAGCATCTGAGGTGAATGACCCCTCCCAATTGCTGCCAGGGGAACTCATGGGGATCCTAGAGACAACCGGGGAACATTTTAAGGCTTTTGGGGGAGTGTTCATTGGAGTGTGAGGAGAACCTATAGCTGAAATGCTGGAGGCAGAGAAGACATCAGGTCTGGAGTCACCATGTCTGAACCTAACAACCACGACAGATACTCTGCCATGACAGGAGCTGAGAAGGGTGGTGTGCTCTTAGTCCCTGAGCAAGCTTCAGTGAGGCCAGACCTTGGCAAGAACCATAATAGAAGGGAACCACTCTAGAGCTTAAGTCTCTTGTGCAGCCCTGGATTCAGGTTGTGATTGGTGAGAACTCTAATCTCCTGTCAAGGCTGGGGAACATGGGATTATTTTCCTATGCAATGCCAGAACCAGAACCAGCACAGCAAAAGGTTTTCTTCTGGTTCAAGGCACAGAAAGGTGGTCAACAGAAGAATCCAGGAGAGTAACACCATCAACACCTGCTGGAGACTGCCCAGAACTGCAGGAGGAGACACCCTCTGAGCACCTATGAGAGAAACCACCAATTGGGACACCTAACCTAACACAGGACTGCAAGCAAGTGACTGATGCTGAACAGGACTATGGGAGGACACTTGTTCATCAGCAGGTGTTCTTTTCCACAGCTTCTGTAGTCACTTCTATTTGTTTTCTTCAACCTATAAACAGGAAGGAAGGCAGGAAACAAGTATTTATTAAATGTTTACTTTGTGCCAGGCACTATGCTAAGATAAAACTTTTCTCATTTACATTTTGCAAACTGAGTTCTTGTAAGGGGCATAGGGTCATCTAGGGAGACTCCCAGGTTTTCTGGGTGGTGGCTGTGAGTAGTCACTGGGATGAGTTCTCCCAAAGTATCTCAGAACTCTCTGTGTCATGTGAGAGAGCCTCTGACGCAAGGATGACAGAAATAACATGATCACAGCTGTGCTTTAAGATAGTTACTCTGGCAGCTGTGCGCAGGAGACTTTGAAGGGCAGAGGTCTCTGAGATGGGGGTGGGGATAGGGCAGAGGAGAGGGACCAGCAGGCAATCATTTAGGAAGTTGTTGCAGTAATCCAGGGGAGAGATATTGAAACCCAAGTCAGGGCCTAACATAGTACCTTGGACATAATTATCGTTGAGATGTTTCAGTTGTGTCTAGCTCTTCATGTCCCCATTTGGGGTTTTCCTGGCAAAGATGCTATGGTGTTTTGCAATTTCCTTTTCCAGCTCATTTTCCAGCTGAGGAAACTGAGGCAAACAGGGTCAAATGACTTGCCCAGGGTCACACAGCTAGTAAGTGTCTGAGGCTAGATTTGAGCTCAGGTTGTTCTGACTCTAGGGCTGGCACTCTATCCACTGCACCACTTAGCTGCCCCTGGGACGTAGTAGGGCCTGGGTACATATTTAAAACTTTCATTTGAACTTTTAAATTTTTAATCAGCAAG
This sequence comes from Trichosurus vulpecula, assembly GCF_011100635.1. NCBI lineage: Eukaryota > Metazoa > Chordata > Mammalia > Diprotodontia > Phalangeridae > Trichosurus > Trichosurus vulpecula. The sequence continues at coordinate 62,545,788 of NC_050577.1, forward strand.
CAATATTTCAATATACAAAGAGAAAAAGAGGATTAGATATTAAACTGCTATTAGTCATCAAATGAGATATTTCTAAAAGTGCTTATCACAGTGTCTGACACATAGTAAACACCATATGAATGTTAGCTATTATTAGTAGTATAGTTTTTTAATGGTAATGAGAGCTTTTGTATGCTACTTTAATCACAAAGTTTGCAAAGGGCTTTATATATGCCATTATTTGAGCTTGACAATAATCCTGTATTTATTATTATCTACATTGTACAGATTAGGAAATTGAGGCTGAGAGACAATGAGTCACTTGCTGAGGATCACACTGGTAGGATTTGAACTCAGAAATTCTTGATCCAAGTTTAGCCCTCTCCACACTACATTGAAGTAGGTATAGCCATAAATAAAGGATATAACTTTTTGTTTTGCAATGGACCCAAGATCTCATTAATGTCTGTCAATTCAGAGCAGAATGTCCTCTAAAACTTGTGGTGTTTTAGTTGGGGGAGGATAATAATGCTTATTTTTAAATTAAACTTTATTTTTTCAGTCAATGGAATTTCCTTTTATCTCTCTCATACCTGTATCCATTAAGAAAGAAAGAAAAACAACCCGTTACAGACATGTATAGTCAAACAAAACAAATTGCTTTGTTTTGGTCATTAGCCATGTTCAAAATAAACCAAGTCTCAATCTGGACCTCACTGTCAAGTAGGAGGGTAGCAGGTTTTATTAGGAATTCTCTGGAATTGTAGTTGTCATTGCATCAGAGTTCCTAAATCTTTCAGAGTTGTTTGTCTTTACAATATTATTGTTTTTTGGGGTGGCTTTTTTGGAAGGACTTGCCCAGGGTCACATAGCTAGTAAGTGTTTGATGCCAGATTTGAACTAAGGTCCTTCAGTGTTTTGTCCACTGCGGTGCCTAGCTGTCCCACAATATTATTGTTAGTGTATAAATTGTTCTCTGGTTCTGCTCACTTTACTTTGTATCAATCCATGCAAACCTTTTCAGGTTTCTCTGAAACTGTCCTTTCATTTCTTATAGCACAATATTATACCATCATATTCATATCACTTACTCAACCATTCTAGAACCTAAAGAATTTTTGTTTTGGTAAATAGTATTTTATTGTTTCCAATTACATCTAAGGGTAGTTATCAACACTCATTTTTATAAGATTTTGAGTTCTAAAATTTTTCCCTCCCTCCTGTCTCCCCTCCCCAAGATGGCAAGCAATCTGATATAGGTTATACATATGCAATCAATTAAATTTATTTCCACATCAGTCATATGAGAGTAGAATCAGAACAAAAGGGAAAAACCACAAGAAAGGAACTTTTAAAAAGTGAAAGTAGTCTGCTTTGATCTGCATTCAGACTCCATAATTCTTTCTCTGCATGTGGATAGCATTTTCCATCATGGGTCTTTTGGAATTGTCTTGGCACATTGTATTACTCAGAAGAGCTAAGTCTATCACAGTTGATCATGGCATGATGTTACTCTTCCTGTGTACAATGTTCTTCTGTGGAACTTAAAGTCTTTGGATTTTTTTGGTTTGTTTTTGGAGGGGGGAAGACAAAGCAATTGGGGTTAAGTGATTTGCCCAAGGTCACACAGCTAGTAAGTGTGTCAAGTGTCTGAGCCCGGATTTGAACTCAGGTCCGCCTGACTCCAGGGCCGGTGCTCTACTCACTGCGCCACCTAGCTGCTCCAGAACTTAAAGTCTGAGGCTATGAGAGATTAAGCCATAAGACTTGTATATGTCAGGCAGGATTTGAACCCAGGTCTTCTGACTCCAATCTTGGCTCTCTATCCATTACATCACAATGCATCTCTCCTGCAGAGAGCAATAACTCCAGTCTATACAGCATTCTGAAGATTACAAAGCATTTTTTTTAATAACAAAGGGAAATAAGCAAGAGGGAGTAGCCTTTAGATAGTGCTTACTACATGCCAGGCACTGGGCAAAGCACTTTTAATAAGTATTATCTCATTCGATCTTCATCTTAACGCTGCAAAGTAGGTGCTATTATTATCCTCATTTTATAGTTGAGGATAATGAGGTCAAGTGACATGTCCAAGGTCACACAGCCAGTAAGGGTTTGAAGTCCTGTCTTCCTGACTCCAAGCCCAGTGCTCTATCTACTGAGCCACCAGCTACCTCCTAACGACAAGCTTTGGAAGTATCTAGGAAGAGTATTTTTATCCTTATTTAACAGGTAAGGAAACAAAGGCAGAGAGTGATTAAGTCTGTGGAGCCACAACGCCAAAAAGATTGAAGCTGGGATGCCAATCCAGGTGTCCTGCCTCCAAGTCCAGGGCTTTCTGCACGATGCTACACTGCCTTTTCTGTAACCTTTTGTTTGTTGGGGAAAGTGCTAAAGTCTTGTGTTTTTGCAGTCGCCTAGATAGCTAATGTACAATCTTGTCATCACTCTGGAATTACAGAAGCACTTAGCCCTGAAAAGGACTATAAGGTCTCATGGGAATGATTTACTGTAGCACAGGAAATGGGGTCTCAAAATGAGAAGTGCAGCTAGGGGATTCTGCTTTCTGAAAGCTTAAAAATTCCTTTTGTTTCTTCTGCATCGAGAAGTCGTTTATTCTTTGCTGGGTTTTGATGACAGTAGAAGTTCAGTTGTTTTTTTTTTTTAATCTAACAGCTGACGGTGTGAATTGTGCTAATGTTCTATGTTCAGTCTTGGCTCCTATCATCGTTCTTACAAATGTGCACCATTGTTCACTAAAGGTACTGGGGGAACATTTGTGTGTGGATAGGTGCAGATGAGTTATTAGTGCCATCTTAAGTGGATTGGCCCAGAGCTTCTGAAGAGCAAAAGCAAATTATCGGCCATCATTACAAATCAACTCATAGAAAGCAACCAGTCATTCATTCAATCAACAAGTATTCATTAAGTGCCTGCTATGTTTCTGGCACTGTGCTAAGCACTGGAGATACAAAGAAAGGCAAAAACAGCCCTTGCCTTCAAGGAGTTGATGAGGGAGGGAATGGGCAAAAAACTACATACATAGAAAAATACACAGGGTAGATGGAAGACAATTTCCCACAAACATTAATGGGATTGGGAAAGGCTTCTTGAAGGGGAAGGCGAAAGAATGCATTTATATAGTGCCTACTATGTAACATAAATGTGCTAAGGGCTTTTACAAACACTATCTCATTTGATCCTCACAACAAATCTGAGAGGTAGGTGCCATTTTACATTTGAGGATTTGGAAGAAAAGAGAGATTAAATGGGTCATACAACTAATAAACATCTGAGGCTGGATTTGAATACAATGTAATATAATGAATACTTATTAGGAGCCTACTATGTGCTAGGCACTGTAGGAGTGCTGGGGATACAAATAAGAAAAAGATTGTCCCTGCCCTTGAGGAGCTTATAATCTAATGAAGCAAGACAATACACAAAAAGAAGCTGAAAAGAAACTGGAGAGTGGGATGGGAGAAGAAAGACTCCCATCACCTCCTTTCCCTCTTCTCCTCCCCTCGCTCCCTCCTTATCCCCCACCCCAGGATGACAGTAGAGTTGGAACTTCACAGTGTGGCTGGTAGGAAATGAAGAGCTGGCTGAACTTCTGAGCCCTCTTTAAGGGAGGCTTTGGGAGCAGTTTTTACTTCACCCTCTAGCCTTCCAATTAGTGGGACAGAAGCCACTGAGATTACAGGGAAGCAGTCTCTATGGTGACACATTTCTGGGTGATGAGCTTATCCTGGGGGAGCACAATGATAGTGGAGAGAGAACCAAGCATTTCAGCTGGTGGGAAATGAAGAGCTGGCTATCCTCTGGGCTCTCTTTAAGAGGAGGCATTAGGAGGAGGTTGGTTGGTTTGTTTTTCTCCACCCTCCATCCCTCCAATCAGAGGGATAAAGGTAATTGGGGGTATTGATGAGGTACAAGTACCAAATCTGAAGCTGAATTGAATCTATGTCTTTCTGACTCCAGGTCCAGCATTCTATCCACTATGACTATCCAACAGCTCCTACCTTGAAGAATGCAGGAACAATATAGTTGCAGAGCTTTTAATTAATTACTAATGCTAGGGCAATTGGGAAGATTCTCACTAGGTTTGTAGCACAGAGAAGTCTGTGTCTTATACATACCTGTTAATTCTAACCTTTTCCCAATTAGTCTCATCTGTAATGGGGGGTGGGGTGGGGAGAATGAGGCAGGTTTTAAGGTTTCCTATAGAATTGTTGTTTGTCTTTAGTTCTTGAAGAGGACCATGACATCAAGAAGGACATGCAAGTGGACTGGATTTAAGAGAGGGAGGGCTGTGCAAAGTCACCAGCCTCGCTTCCCCCTCCTCTCTCCTCTTCTCTCTCATATAGAATAGAGAATTCTCAAACTCGGTTTGATTCTGGACCCGTTTCCTTCCCAGTCTGACTAGGCCTTTAGCATGGAAGCAATAGCTATCGATAGTGATATTAATGATAATTTTCTCTAAGACTTTCCAGTTCATAAAGCAATTTTCTCACAATAATACTCTAAAATTGGAATGTTAAGTATTGTTGTCCCATTTTTATAAATGAGGAAAAGGAAGGAAACTTTCAGAGAGATGAAGCAACTTGTATGGGATGACATGTTTATTGAGTGGCAGAGCCAATGCTTGAATCCTGTGTTCTTTCAGTTTCAGCATACGCTGTCTCTATAGGAGAGAATACTTATGGATATTATGTTTGTTTCTTTAAAGTACAACATTTTAAACATATTAATCGTGAGAAAAACAAAACTAATAATGGTCCTTCATTATATGGCTCTTTAATAGAATTAGATCTAATCATAGATGTTATAGAAGTATAGTATACTTTTAAAAAATCAATATGATTCCAGTTACATGATATATCTTAAATGCAAATGTTTTCCAAACCAAAATTATTACTGTCTCGAGGGCAGTGATATAAATAACCTCTTTTAATTGTCAACTTATGAGAGGAATTGCTAAAGTAATGAGTTATTGTTAATAGTCTCATAAATATCATCCCTGAAAATAGCTCATGAATATTTGCTTACATGTTATTTCAATGAAGTACACATTCCAGTTGTCACATTCGAAGTTACTGCAAAGCTTACAATCAGTGAGAAGATTAGGGAGAAGTACAAAATTTACATAGAGAACGTATTTAGGTACCAGAAAATTCCCCTCTTATGTGTCATAAAGTGTCTGCAGCTGTAACATCTTAGTATATATATATGCAAGGAAGTTAATTTATAAATACTCAAATTTGGATTGAGTTCATAGAGCAAATAACAAAGACAGAATATAAAAATAGCCACACCTCATCTCCCCATTCCAATACACTTGGCATATTTCTATGTTGCTACAGATGAAGATAAAGTTGCCACCTCCACTTCCTTTTCTCTTGCTACAAAGCTGCCCTTTTAAGACAAGTTAAAGGATCAGTTGCCAAAATTTGCATCCTGAAGAGGAAGCACATTTTTACTGTGGAGACAATTTCAGTAGCTGCATTAAATAGTAAAACACTTTCTGCACAGTTGTGCAATCATGTATTTGGGCCCCATACTTTGTGGGAGAAGCCAGGGTGCAGGAGGCAGCAAATTTCATTATTTTGATTCCTCTTTGAAGTCAGCATTGGTGGGGAAATGTCCTTCAAGGGCATTCAAGACAAGCTCAGGCCATAATGCATTTTAAATCCTTGGAAAATAAAATCCTTCTTCCATTGGATGTCATGTTCAATTTAGGGTGCAGGCAGTTGACATCTTACCAAACTAAGGAAAGTAACTATGCAAGGCCTTTTTAGACTTTGTTGTGGTTGACTACAGACTGGTATGTGGCACTAGAAGAGTTACTAGGACCTCTCCATTTCAGCTTAACCCAATATTTATCTGAAATATCTGCCCAAAACTGAAGAGATAAGTTATATTTTAGAAAGATACAAAGGAACCTTTTGGCTTAAGAATCAGGCAAATCACCTGCCATGTTTGGCTCCTTCATTTGAAATTGATGAGCACTGAACTGGGAGTCAGGAGGGACTTAGAAAAGGAAGAAGGCAGTTCAGATAATATCAGGGGATAAGAAATTGAACAACCATTATACTGTGCTAGTATGAACATGATGCTGAGATGCCCTAGTCTATTGGGCAGATGCTCTTGGAGAATTGATGGGAAAATGTGAATCAGAGTAACATAGGATGGGGTGTATGTGGGTTGCCATCTATATCAGAGCATCCAACCCTCATTAGTGAATGAACAAATCTACTGAAATACTGGAGCGTGTTCCTTCTTATGTATCTTTTTCTCATGCCACCTTCCTTCTCTGGAAAGCCTTTCTTCCTCCTCTCCACTTAACATATAGTTTCTTCTTTTCTTCAATGCCTGGTACAAGTGGTACTTATACTCTAAAACCTCTCTAGATTACTGTCTTCTGAACACCTGGAAAACCTGATGATTGTAAGCCATCCGGGGAGCACTTAGGTTATTTATAATTAATTAAAAAAAGAAACATTGAACATCAATATAAGCAACAAAATTTCCTTTGTAACTGTATTTACATTAATTTCTTTTTTTGCACAGCATTTGGCTTCATTTTATTATTCTTTTCAAACTTTTTGAATAATATTTTATTTTTTCCAATTACAGGTAAAACAATTTTTGACATTTAAAAAAATTTTGTGTTCCAAATTCTCTCCCTCTCTCCCTCTTCTTTCCACTTCCTAAGATGGCAAGTAATTTGATATAGGTTATGCATGTGCAATTATGTAAAACATCCTTCCATATTGGTCATGTTCTGAAAGAAAACACAGACCAAAAAACCCCCCACAAAAAATAAAGTGAAAAATAGTATTCTTTGATATGCATCCAGAATCCATCAGTTCTTTATCTGGAAGTGGATAATATTTTTCATTTTGAGTCCTTTGGAACTGTCTTGGATCATTACATTTCTGAGAATAGCTAAGTCATTCACAAGCAACCATTGGACAATATTGCTGTTACTACGTACAATGTTCTCCCGGTTCTGCTCACTTTATTCTGCATCAGTTCAAGTCTTTCCAGATTTTTCTGAAAGTATCCTGCTCATCATTTCTTATAGCACAATAGTATTTCCTTATAATTATATACCACACTTTGTTCAGTCATTCCTCAATTGATGGGCATCCATTCAATTTACAATTCTTTGCCACCTCAAAAAGAGCCGCTATAAATATTTTGTACATATGGGTCCTTTTCCTTTTTTAAAAAATCTCTTTGGGATAAAGATCTAATAGTGTTATTGCTAGGGGGTTTTCTAGCTCTATAAAATATTTTTTGAAAGTTTGATTGGTATGCCATTGAATAAGTAAATTAATTTAGGTAGAATTGTCATTGTAGCTTGGCATACCCACGACCAATTAATATTTTTCCAATTGTTTAGATCTGACTTTATTTGGGTGAAAAATGTTTTGTAATTGTGTTCACATAGTTCCAGGATTTGTATTGGCAGGTAGACTCACAAATATTTTACATTGTCTATAATTATTTTAAATGGAATTTCTCTTTCCATCTCTCGCTACTGGACTTTTTGGTAATATATAGAAATGCTGATTATTTGTGTGGATTTATTTTATATCCTGCAACTTTGCTAAAGTTGTTAATTATTTCAACTAGTTTTCAGATTGATTCTCTAAGTATACCATCGTATCATCTGCAAAGAATGATAGTTTTGTTTCCTCACTGCCTATTCTAATTCCTTCAATTTCTTTTTCTCCTCATTGCTATAGGTAGCATTTCCAGTACAATAATGAATAATAGAGGTGATATCGGGTATCTTTGCTTCACCCCTGATCTTATTGGGGAGGCTTCTATAGGCTTATTCCCATTACAAATAATGCTTGCTGGTGGTTTTAGATAGATACTACTTATCATTTTAAGGAAAGCTCATTTATTACTATACTCTTGAGTGTTTTTAATAGGAATGGATGTCATACTAGGTCAAAAAGTTTTCTGTATCTATTGAGATAATTGTATGATTTCTATTGGTTTTGTTGTTGATATGGTCAATCATGCCAATAGTTTTCCTAATATCAAACCAGGCCTGCATTCCTGGTATGAATTCTACCTGGTTGTAATGTATGATCTTTGTGATATATTATCGTAATTTTCTTGCTAGTATTTTATTTAAAATTTTTGCATCAATATTCATTAGGGAAATCGGTCTATAGTTTTCCTTTGTTTTTCCTCTTCATCATTCAGGTATCAGCACCATATTTGTGCTGTAAAGGGAATATGGAAGAATTCCTTCTTTGCCTATTTTTCCCCAAATAGTTTTACATAGTATTATAATTAATTGTTCTTTAAATATTTGGTAGAATTCACCAGTGAATCCATTTGGTCCTGGGGGTTTTTTCTTGGCCAACTCATCTGAGGGCTTGTTTAATTTCTTTTTCCTGAAAGAGGTTATTTAAGTATTTCATTTCCTCCTCTGTTAATCTAGGCAATTTGTATTTTTTCAAATATTCATCAATTTCACTTAGATTGTCAGATTTATTGACATATAATTGGGCAAAATAGCTCATGAGAATTGCTTTAATTTCCTCTTCATTGGTGGTGAATTCACCCCTTTCATTTTTGACACCGGTCATGTGGTTTTCTTCTTTCTTTTTTTTTAAAATCGAATTAACCAATGGCTTGCCTGTTTTATTGGTTTTTTCTCATAAAACCAGCTTCAGGAGCTTACATTTTAGCCAGAGATGAAATATATGTGGGAGAGGTTGCCTAGGAGAAATAATTTGGCCTGGGCAAGTACCAGAGGTGGTGAATGGAGTCAAAAGGCATTGGATTCACATGTCCTTCTCAGGTGTGTTATTGTTGAGTAGATTACTATTCTCAGAATGGGAGGTGGAAGGGACTGGGGGATGTATATAGGTCAGCATTACGTGAAGATGGCTGAAGTGGAGTGTAGTGGGTCTGAGGATGTTTAGATAGGTGACCTCTAACCACTAAGGAGTTCAGGGTCCCAGGGCAGAAGCTGGACTGCAGCAGCATGACATGATGACCAGAGTGCCACAATGGACTTTTGTCTTTTGTGTTTATTCTCTTAGTATCTGCATGGCAGCAGTGAAATAAACATTTATTCTTTCTGGCATTTCTGCAAATATTATTATGGTATTTTTGCTTGGTGAGAACAAGTAGCCTAAAACATTTTTCCAATGATGTAAGATATAGCATAAGCAATGCCTTAAGGAAACATATCATCATAAAAGAAGATGTCCTGGTATTGTAGTGAAAGTGAAGGACAAGAGATGCATAAGTGGAGAATTTCATTAGTCTTTCAGCATGTTGTGTGTGTGTGTGTGTGTGTGTGTGTGTGTGTGTGTATGTGTGGTAGGGGGCAATGGGATGGAATGTTCAAGATGCTCCATGAAGAATCTATGAGAAAATGGTGCAGGAACCATATGGAATGAGGAGGCATGGATCATTTGGGATCTGCACCAGTGGAAGGAGTAGCCATATTGATGAGATCATAGATCTGTTGAAGTACTTTAGTGAATACTATTCTCCATATGTCTCCAAAGTTCTTCCCACCCATCAGCCATTTTCCAGTATGATTTAAGAATTCTAATGAGGATTTAAAAATGAATAAAATTAGGCTGGCCACACATCATCGTAAAAATAGGACAACGCACCCCAAATTAACTAATAGATTCAATGCTCCACCAATTAAATTACTGAGGGCAGGGGTTTTTACCATGAGGTCGATGAGCTTGTTTTAAAAACTATTTTCATAATGGCATTTCAATAAAATTGGGCTCTTTTTAAATCCTATGCATTTTATTTTATGCACTTAGAAACATTCTGAGAAAGGATCCATTGGATTCGTTGGCTTCATCAGACGACCAAAAGGTTCACAGCACATAAAAGGTTAAGAACCCTGACCTGGGGAATACTCAATAAACAATTAATACTCAATTAATTGGAAAAACAACAATAACATTTGCTTTGAAGAATAAAAAGTTCTAGAATCAGTGAAAATAGTGAGAAAAAGCATGAATGGACAGGATAAAAATTATCAGACCTCGAGCTGTATTACAAAACAGTAATTGTCAAAATTATCTTGTATTAGATAGAAAGTGAAATAGATTAAATAAAGAAACCATGTACTAATATTTTATAAACCCAAAACATAAATTATTAAAGACTCCCTTTTGGACATGAACTGCTAGGAAAACTGAAAAGCAGTTTGGTATAAATTATGTTTATTCCAACATCTTACACCAAGTACTATAATGTATTCAAAATGAATTTGCAGCCTAACTATAGTTGGTTATTTTATAAAAACAATTAATAGAGAACAAGAAGAGGTACCTTTCATAACTTTGGCTAGAAGGAAAATCTTGAACTAAATGGAGGTTAGATGAGATCATATAGTACAGAATGTATAGTTTTTATTAAATAAAATTAAAATATTTTGAAAGAATAAAATTAATGAAGAGAAAAGTATATAACTTTGAGAATAGATAAAATATTTGCATAAAATTGATGTGATAACTAAGAAATATAGGGAACTGATACCCATACATAATACCTTGCATTATATTTTAACCATATATATCTATATGTGTATATGTATATATGTATGTATGTTTGTATGTATATATATAAAAACACACACACATATATACATATATGTGTGTATATATATATCCCCAAAGATAGTCAATGGATGTGAATCAATGAATCGGTCAGTGAATAAGCACCTACTATGTACCAGGTATTGTTCTAGATTCTGAGAATATAAATCAAATAAATGACACAATGAACAAACTATTTTCAAAAGAAGAATTATAAATAAGTGATAGACATCTGAAAACACGCTTCAAATCACAAAAAGTAAGACAAAAGGAAACTAAAATGACTTAGAAATTTTACATCATATCTTAAAAATTAGCAAAGATGGCAAAAGCCAGAGACAATCAATGTTGGAGATCACGTAGGAAGACAAGCCTACAACACACTGTTGGGAAAGTTGTGAATTGGTTTGACTCTTTGGAATATTAATTTGAAATTATACAAGAAACATCACTAAACTGCCAACATCCTTTAGACCAAAAAAATCATACTACTGGGCTTATGCCCCAGAGAGATCAGGGACAGAAACAAAGACCCAGTACATAGTGTGGTGTTCAGAGCAGTGCACTTTGTTTTAGCAAAGAATTAGGAAAAAAAGTGGGTGCCTATCAATTGGGAGGATTGTTGAAAAAACTATGACATAGGAATGTAGAATAGGGAATATTAAGTTTAAGGAAAACAGTGGGTAAGTTATCAATATTACCTTAAAACACATATACCCCAGTTATCTTATAAAATCATACACACATTTAGAAAGATATCAAAGAAGAAGAGAAAGTTTGGTAAAGGAGAAAATGGAGCTTAAGCTACAAGAGAGGGAAGAGTAGAGATGGAACATATACACATACATTTCATAAGTACATATGTATCTGCATAATGTGTGTATGTACATATGCATAATACATATGTGTAGGCATTTATAAGATGTATGTATTTAATGTGTGTATATATATATATACACACATACATGTGTATATGTGTGTGTACTTTATTTCAGTGGGGTCAAACTCAAATAGTAATAGATTCCTGTGGGCCATATATTGACTTAGAAAACCAAATTGTCTACTTGGAGTTTCTATTCTAATCTATTTCTTGGAGCCATTAAAGTTTCTAATAATGTTGTCCATGTCTCTTGTTATGTGACAAAGAGAATGAAGATCTGTGAGTTGAGTCCTAAATGATGACTTAGAGATTGATTTCTGGGGCCCTGTTTTAGCTTTGGGGCCACCAAACCCAAAGGCTGCTTGGAAGCCAGCTGTAGCAATGACATTCCATGATTAGGGATTTATAAGACGATCAAGGAAATCATCCACACTTGGCACATGTAGCTATATTATCAGCTTCTGGATACAAGATGTGTGTTTTTATCTTCAAGCAGCATTTTGCAATATATTTCTGGGACCAGAAGTTGCAGTTCTGATACTTTCAGAGATTTCTCCTGAACATTAGAATTAGTGACAAATGCTTACTAAAGACTCACAGTATTTAAGTTAGACACTGGGGGAGAGACAAAGATGAAAAGTGAAATAATCTATTCTCAAAGAGCTGATCATTTATTAGGCAGTGAAGAGATAGATGGATTCAGATAGAAGTGTTCTGAAGCTAGTTCCAAATGGCTCAGGAGCAGATTGTTAAATTTTCAATGTGAGCATTTACATTTCAGAAATTGGCAAATGCTACAAATCAGGGCTTGATTTATTATTCTGCTGATTGTCTAGATTTAAGAGACATATAAAATGTTAATAAAGCAGATCAAATTTTAAAATGCGGCATTTGTTCATTTTTTTTCTAGAGGGAGAGACAGTTATTAAACATTTACTAATACACCTCTGGATGTTAAAAATTATAATACATGATAGAATATTATTAAGGACATGGAAGAGGCCAAATAGAAATTTAAGGCAGAAGAATCACTTTTAGTGTGTGTATAGGGATGAGATAATTAGGGAAAGATTCATGGAGGAAGTGATACCTCACTGAAGGAAGAAAAAGATTTCAATAATTAGAGAAGTGGCAGAGATGTTTCAGATAGATATTCAGATCCCAAGACCACAGTATCACAAATATTGGTGACTGAATTTTAGTTTGCTAGAAAGCATTTTCAAAAAAAATTCTTCTTGTTACATTCCTTAGTTTTTCAAATAGAAGTTAGCATTTATTTACCTTTCTAGAAATACTATAAAACTCCAAATAGCTGAATAAATTTGAGCACTGCTACTGCTGTACTTATGTCTTCCATACCCACCTTGTCACTCCTCCACCCCACCCCCACCTGGTGTGGTCTGGCTTCTTCCCTGACATCATCCTGCTTGACTGGTGAGAGTTCCCCATGTTTCGGCTTTCCTAGCCACCCAATTCTGCTCCATAAATATCTTCCTCCCATGTCATTACACTCATAGCCACCACCAATTTCTTCCACAATGCCTTGCTTTCTTCTTGATCAGGGGACTGCAATGAAGTCAATATTAGTGTTTCTTCTGGAAAGTGTATGCCTCTTGGTGTGTACATCATAGACTCCACACCCTCCTGTGACTTCCCAGACCCAAATACACTTCCCTGGCCATCCTTCCTCTCCCCATATATATTGTTTCCCCCGTTGGACTGTATGCTCCTTGAGGTCAGGCATTGTCTCTTTGTATTTGTATCCCCAGTATGTAACATAGTATTTAATAAATGCCCATTAATTCCTCCATCTTACTATCCTTTGATAGAAAATAGAGTCCTGGAGGGAACAATAATGGTCCCATTTTTGGTTCTGCTTCCTCAGCATCTTGCAAAGTGCCTTCCTGGAATGTAGAAGACACTTTAAAATGTTGTCTAAACTGAATTAAACCTGACAAAGAGCTTTTGAAAGTCTTTGGCCCTGCCAAAATGTATTGTTCTTCAAAATGCTCAGCAGCTCAGTGTCTCCCCTATTTATCTCTGTCCTCCAAGTGATTTAAAGTGAGCATCAGGAGCTGACCAAAACCAAGCTATGGCATTAGAGATTATGTCCACATTTCATTTTTTTTTAAATTACTTGTCCATAAAAAAAAATTACTTGTCCATAGTATTATTTCTTTAGAATTTAGGCTAATTTGCTAAGTTGGATTATTGTTAACTTGTGAATTAGAGAAAGAATGGAAAAAATACAAATGGGGAAACATAGGTGCTCTGTAAGAATTACAGATGAAACTTTTGTTGTAAGATAGAGAACACTGGATCTCCACTTAGGAGACTGTGGTTAGAATCCCAGGTCTGCTCTGCTTACTACTGGTATGACCTTGAACAAGTCATGACATCTTCAGGGGCCTCAACTTCCTTATCTCTGAAATCCCTGGACTAGAGGATGTCTTAACATTCCCTTCTAGATCTAAAATCTCATGGCACAGTGGTTCTTCACTTTTGGAGTTGGTCTTTGTATGTGCAATGACATTTCATAGTCGTCCTTCCAAAACTAACATTCTAAGAAAAATCAATTCTGTAAAATGAAACGCTGCCACTTCCAGGAGACAAGATGCAATGTTCAGGGGTGGGGAGAGATTTGTGAAAACTGGAGATAGGAAGGAAAGGAGGAAAAGAGGGGAATGAAATCTGGCCTTTCAAAATAGGATGATGATATATCCTTTGCCTGTGACTCCAGATTAGAAAAAGCAGAGATGTTTAAAAACCTAAAAACAAGTGAACCGAATTTTAGCAGAAGCATGTATGCATATATTTAAGATTGCATCTCTCACCTCCGCTACCCTATGGGAAACTTCACTTGTGCTGACTGTTATAGCATTGCAAAGAACAAAGGGAGCCCTTTGAGGGGTGTATCTCTCCCTTAGATAGGCAGATAGGGAGCAGCAAGAACCAAACCTAATAATCTCAAGGGCCTTTGCACTTCCCCTGCATTTATAGAGGCACCTCATTGGCTGGGAGTTGGCCCAGAGTGAACTGCTTTGTCAGACTACATGGTAACAAGATTCTGAGCTGTTCCCTTCAGGTCCATGGGGGTCTACTTTCTTAATGAGGCAAGTTCAACCTTCTCTCTATATTATAAGACTTTGATTTCATCTATACATCACAAGGCTGGTTCAAATTAAGCTAGACTGAAGGGTATATGGTTGCTTGTAGCATGCTTAAGAAGGATGCTGATTTCCCAAAGGATGGATTTCCCCATTTAAAGAGTCAGGAGTATTAATGTAAACCTAGAAAGGTTACCCCTCTTCTGCCCTTGCCCACCATGTGGCCTTTTCCAGGATTTCTTCTATCAGCCTTATCCATTCGTACCAGCATGCAAGTCCCTACACACACACACACACACACACACACACACACACACACACATGCCAGAAAGCAATCAGATATAGTGGAAGGAATATTGTATTTAAGGTCAAGTGAACTGGGTTTGAATTCCAAGTCTATCACATTTTAATTTTTTCTAACCTATTTGTCAATTACATAATTGCTCTGTGCATCAGTTTTCTTATCTATAAAATGTGTGAGTGTTGGATGATATGTAGTTTTTCATAAAAGATATTTAACCTAATTTCTATTGTTAAAAGTATCTATTTCTGCTGAATGCTCACACAAGTATGTCTGCTGGTGAAGTCTACATTTCGTTTTGCTTTTCATTGTAGGTCTTCTTGCAAGTTTTAATTCCACAGTAGAAAACATCTTTGCAATCAGGCAATTAACTGAAAGATGTAGAGAACATTTCCTGTTTGTTGACTAAAAATTAATTCAAATATGTTATAGCAACATACCACCTTTGGGTACCTATTCCCATAAAGCAACTCACAACAGGAGAAATCTTGTATGTTAGAAATCAGCTATTATAAAAGATATTGAAGGATGTAACAACACTTGACATATTCTGGTTGCTATGATTAAGTAAGGTAAACGTCAGAGAGATAGAGATTCAACAAGATATTTGCCACTGTCGCAGAGGAGGCCCAGCATCTTCCTGATGCTCCTGTATGTGGACAACATTGTGTTCATTCCATCTAACCCTAGAACATTACAGATCTTCCCAAGTCAGATGAAGCATCACTCAAGTTTGTCCTGAACACATAGTGAAAAATAAGTGGATAATGAATGCTTATGGTCCAGACTGTGATAAGCAGTTGGATGGAGAACATAGAGAATCAATCCATTTACCAAAATAAATACGTGGGACAGGCACCATATATCAACAATGATCTGGGTGCAAAACTAAACAGGAAGAGCAGAGGGGGCTGGATTACCTTCAGAAAATTGCAAAGCTCCTTTAATGATCATAAGCTTTTTCCTGAAACAACAGCTCATCTTAACACCAATTATCACCAATTATCTACTTATCAGTTTGTTTCTATAAGTTCTGGAACTCTCCAGTCTGTGAAGGATCAAAAATAAGTTTCAGAAGACAGTGGGCAGCTCTTTGTGTAGAAACCACCAAATGGCACATCTCCACTTATGTCTGTAGTTGCAAAGACACAACATGACTTTAAAAGCGATGTTTTAAATGACCATAGGATAGAGATTTTACTCCATGAACATTTGGTTTTCTCTGTTTCTCTGCATATCATTCTTCTTTTTTCTGTGTATCTCTCATTCTTCATTTTCTATTGCATTCTTTTTGTCCTTCATTTCTCCTCCTCTGAGCATCTTTCTCAGAGAAAATTATTTGTTGTATTATGGATTACAGTGTTTTATGCTTCATAATTCAAATTTTAAAATTTGATTGGTAGAATATTTTTCTCCCTGTCTCTTTCCCAAAGGGGGAGAAACACAAAATGAGCTGCTTTTCACTTGTGCAATTGTAAACTTATTTAACTTGTGGATTTGAAAGAGTTTTCACACCCTATTTTAGCTTATTTCTTCCACTTGCCCTGAGTGGCGTACTTTCCAATTGGTCAATTGGCAAAAGAAATTGAAGACCAAATTTCAAAGGCCAGCATCTCTTTCAGGAAGCTGGCAGAGTGTGGTGTCAGCATGGCATCCAGAGACGTATTGAAGCGAGATTGAATGAAAAACCTATAGAAATGGTAGGATACAATGGTCTTTATGGTTATGAGACTTTGACTTGCCAAGAACATCAAATATGGTTTCTTCCATATTTTTCAGTGCTGTGACCTGTGACTCATCCTTATAACAGTAAATAGCAAGAAGGGTTAATTAGGATACTGAAATGCCCTCAGTATGTTTACTTTGTAGCCATGCTTCCTACCATACAGCTTGGCTACACCAGACAATGTGTGAAAATAGATGGTGGGCAGGCTGCTATGTAATGGGCTGATTACTGATGGAGGGTGAGAATTTTGTAGCACTGCATAGTCTTCTAAATACAATAAAAAGGAAATTATTAATCATGTAATATCATGAATAATTATTTTATATTGATGAGATCTTTGTAGACTGCAATGTCTAGTACTGATATCCACAGTTTAGAAATTACAGATAGCTCAGAGATAAGCTACAGAAACTTAGAGTGTCAGAAAATAAGATCCAAGGGAAATAAATGGTTGAGTCATTGACATTGTTTTGGAGAAAGCAAATAGCTTTCAATTACACATAGGGACATATATGAAGACAAAATCCTTCCCTAAGAATAGAACAAGGAAAAATTCTTTTGATGTGAAGCCAGGAGACACATCACACATATTTAGATATTGAAATAAATGGCCAAAAGAACTTTTAAGTTAAATGTGCTATTAACATTTTCTCCATCATGTTCTTTAGTCTAGACCAGGGGTGGAGAATCTGTGACCTCGAGGCAGGTTCCCCACCCCTGATGGTCAACAAAGGTGTAAATCATGCCATGATTTGCAACATGTGCTGATTTCCAATGGTATCTGCTTACACTGAACATGCTTCTTGTGAGCAGATTTGAGTTGGCTCAACCACACAGCACCTGGAAACATTGCCATTATATGTCAGGGACAGGACTGGAACCCAGTTCTTTCTGACTCCAGGGTCAGTCCTTTACTCAGCACTGCTGCCTCTCAATTAGGTAGCATAAAACGGCAGGGGGGAGGGTAGAGGTGGGGCACTAGATAGGACAAAAGCAGATAATTGAGATTCTATAGAAAAAGCAAGGAGAGCCTTAAAAACTTTTTCAACAACTCAGCTGATCATAAATGATCCATTTCCCAAACATTTTCAATGGACATTTTATAATTATTGTGATTATAAAATGGTATGCAAAGGTATTAGAAGATGCAAGCTTCCACTGGCACACACAGTGACCATCTTACGACTAATTTAAGGGCTCAGCATTTTTAGGTATGAAATTTCATCATTCTTTGTCCAAAGCTTATAGGTATAGAATAAGCATAAAACTCAATTGAACTCAAAACATGCATTACCCTCCCTCCCCAACCCACAGATTGACCTAGATACTTTTTCTTAGGATATCTATTTCTTCTTTTCCGATGTTTTCCCCTCCACTTTTATTCCTATTTTTAAAAAATTTCATCAGGTTGAAGAAGTTGCTTTTCCTTTGCCAAATCAACCAGTGATTTGTGGTTCAAGATGATTGTTCCTCCCATCCTCCAGGTGTCTAATCCAGCAGGGCATAGAGCATTATTCCATAGGGTTTCTATTAAAGAAGACTCCTGCTTGAATTAAGATACAGCTGGTATCACTTCAGAATGTGTGATGAGACTAATTGGCTGATCTGGCACCCAATTACTCTTGAGTGAAGGAGGAAGTAGCAACTCTAGGCAGAATGAAGCCAGCTAACAGGTGTACATCTGCCTCTGGTTGTCTGGTCTGTAACACTAGGAACTGCTCGTTGACTTTACATTTCAGAAAGGAGATGGGGAGAGAGGGAGAGAGGGAGGAGGAGGAGAGAAAGAGAGAGAGAATGTGATAATTTTAGTCCAATGTGATAACTTTCCAGACAATACAGAAAGGTGGGGATAGAATAAAGACCTGTTAAATTTTAGGAAATATTAACATCCTATCATTATGCAAGTAACAGTAGCAATACTAGGCTGTCAGTAAATTAGAGAATTGTCATACCTCATTTAGCTCTCTTGTCAATTGGGGAGGCAAGATTTCTTTTTTCTCTTCCAGGATGACTTAGAAAGTAGGATCCTGATTTGATCGATGATGTAGTTTTAGTTTGGGACTCCAGGTACTCATACAATTGTGATCACCCAGCACCATGCACTATGGATATACGCTTTTAAATAACAGCAAGGGATGGAACTGGGAAATTGTGTTGTCTCTAAAAAGGAATGCAATGACTTCCAGCCTATAAATTGTGATTACAGTTTAATGTCTCTTTGGAGGGATTTTTTTTCTTCCAGGAATTTCTCACCATGTAGTGGCCTCTTGTGAGGTACTATCACTTCAGCAACAACAGAGGATCTACCCAAGTATTCTCTTTGGTCATTTATTGTAACAAGTGTGTCAAAAACATGAAATGACTAAAGCTGTTGCTCTCAAAACCACCTTCACAATTGAATTTCCTGGGGAGAAGCAATAACCCAAGAGCATAATAGGTTTCCTTCCTTGCTTTTACACAGAAGCTTTCACAGCTAACTAATCACTTGCAAATTCTAATCTATATTTCTGATTTGTTTACATGCAACATGCAGACTGGCAATCTTTTGGATTTAAATTGGACTTAAAGTAAAATAAAATAAACCACAAGTAAATTGCATGGGATTGCTAACAGTAGGAACCTTGTTTACATTCCACATTCTGAAAATATTTTGTTCAGCTGGCTAAGGAAACCACATGGCTCAGACAGACTGGGTGATGATTTTGTTTGTTGCCAGCTTGGAACCAGGATAGAAAAAAAGAGAGATGGCATGTGATATGACTGTCTGTCACCTCAGGCCCAGAGGAAGAACACACTTTCGGCACACATAAAATTCCTACTTTAACAGACGAGCCCAGAAAATCCAGGCCAGATTCTTCATATGTCCCGGGAAGGAAGCCAAGACAGTATGTCAGTCTTTCACTTCCTGAGATAAGGACTGTTTTTCTTCCTTTCAGCAGTGATCGCAGGACGTCCTCCAAAAGTAAAGCCCCTTCATTGCCCAGATTCCCTCAGTAGCTCAAAACACTCTAGTGCTTATGCTAAGCATGTCTCTCACACCTTCTTCCTTTCTGGTCACCCTCTGAGAGGTTAAGCTTCTTTTTCCTTCCTACTTAGCTGTGGAGGTCTAGTTAGAGATTCCAGCAGCCCCAAAGCACCCTGGATTCAGAGCTGGAAGAGACCTTTGAGAGTCAAACCCCCTCATTTTACAGATTAGAAAATGAGGCTAAAACATTTAATATTTAATTTTTCTCTAATTATATGTAAAAAACAATTTTAATATTCAGTTGGGGTTTTATGTTTGTTTTTTGGAGGGGGGAAGGCAGGGTAATTGGGGCTAAGTGACTTGCCCGAGGTCACATAGCTAGGAAGTGTGTCAAGTATCTGAGGCAGGATTTGAATTCAGGTCCTCCTGACTCAGGGCCTGTCCTCTACTCACTGTACGACCTAGGTGTCCCTTAACATTCAGTTTTAACAAACTAAGGCAGATAGCAATTAAGTGACTTAGCCCAGGTCACACAAATAGTAAGTGTCTCAGGCTGAATTTGAATTCCAGTCTTCCGTATTCTAGGTCCAGTACTCTATCCACTGACCTACCCAGGAACTAATTTGTCCTAAATGACAGGCATAGCGCTAGATTCTGGGTGTACAAAGACAAAAATGAATTTATCATCAAGGAGCAGAGGAGCATCTATTGGGGAAAGAACATGTATATGTATACATAAATATAATATATATGTATACATACATATATGTGTGCATATGTGCATGTATATATTCATATGTATATGTGTGTATATATACATACATACATATGTGTGTATGTATATGTATATGTATATATATATATATATATATATATATATATATATATATATATATATATATATAAAATGGGGGGAGTGGTGCTAGCAGCTGAAGGGTAGCAGGAAATGCCTCTGTCAGAATGTATTTTCCCTTTCAATATCCCCACTCTGAGTCTTGTTTATTACGTAGCAGAAACAGGAAGACAAAAAGTTCTGCATCTCTGTAATGAATATAAAAGCTCTTTTCCATATAGGGAATCCCTTGATGAGACAGATGTAGATCTCGATGCTTAGAAGCCTGTGTCCTGGATCTGACTTTGCTTGTTTACCTGGACTTGGGATTTTTTGCTTACCTTGACTGCTAATACTTTCCTCTGTTAACTATGAGTTGCTTCTACCCTATCTTTTCAGCCTGCATTCCTGATCTTGCTAATAAGTGTATTTATGGGCGTGTATGTATAAACACACACACACACATACACATATATACATACACATCTATCACCTGTATATGTTAACTTTATATGTATATATTATAATTCACACTCTCATACAATTACTTGACTTTTCTTGTGCCAGCACTTGCCTGGTGATGTTGGATTTCCCTAAGGTGGGGGGTGGCTGCCATTGGCCAGTGATTAGGGCAATCTCCAGGCTTGAGGGAGAAGCCCTGGGGAAAGAGTGACACGGCTTCAAAATGTGAGCACAAATGAAGGACCAGAAAAGAAAGGTCAGCCTCCAGAGTTTCTCAGGTCTGTCAAATTCTAGGAAACCAGACAGGAGCAGGAGGCAAGAAACTAGAGCAAAGCGCTTTCAAGCAAGGGAATTCTATAAGGAGAACAGGATGGATATCACCAGAAGGGTGGTCGGCTAATTATTTAAAGACTTTTGCCTCTCAAAGCTCAGCCTTTATTTTTTTTTTCATTTTAATTTTTTTATGGCAGCAGCGAGTGTTCCCTACCTGTCTTGATCTGATATATAGGTCTGTGAAAACACTGGCAGTACCCACAGCTATGGGAATAGACAAATAATCCCTGTTATCCATAGATCCAATATGAAAATATAAGTGGAAATGAATGGTTCTTATTTAGATTTCAGATAAAACATGCTCTATCATTCGAAGCATGGGTCATTTTACTGATTGATGTAGGCCCATAGAAGAGCAGATCTCTTTCTCCCAAGGGAAGAGAGGAGACATGGACAGAAATAGAAATATTGTTAAGTTCACAAATGTAGCCCCTATTACCAAAGGGATAAATGAATGCCTGAACCCACCTAAATGTAATAGGACCATTATTTAAGTACTCAAACCTCATCAGTACCCTGAATTGCCTTTCCCCTTTGATTGGAGCAGAAAACTCCTCCCAAAGCCTCCATTTAAAGAGGGCTCAGAAACCCAGGCAACTCTTCATTTCACACCAGCTACACTATTCAGATTTGACTGCATCATAATCATCCCCTCATGCCAGGTACCTTCTCCCCTCTACTAGTCTATTTTCCCTTTATATGTATTCCCCCATTAGACTAGAAGCTCCTTGAGGGCAGGAAATGGCTGATAGGTGCTTTTAAAATTTTTTTAAATTATTTTTATTTATTTCATTGAATATTTCCCAATATGTGTAAAATTTTTAACAATGATTTTTACAACTTTGAGTTCCAAATTCTCTCTCTTCCTCCTCCCTTCTTGAAAAGGCAAGCACTTTGATATCGACTATGCATGTAAAGTCATGCAAAACATATTTTTATATTTTTATATGAGCATGTTGCAAAAGAAAACACAAAATAAAACAATAAAAATAAAGCTTAAAAAAGGATGCTTCAGTCTGCGCTCAGAATTCATCAGTTCTCTTTCTGGAGGTGGGTAGTATTTTGATTTGAAATTGTCTTGGATCGTTGTCTTGATCAGAGTAGCTAAATCTTGCAGTTGATCATCCTTACTATATCGCTGTTACAGTGTATGATGTTCTCCTGGTTTTGTTCAGTTCACTTTGCATAAGTCTACCCAGATTTTTCTTAAACGGTCCTGCTCATCATTTCGTCTAGCAAAATAGTGTTCCATCATAATCATATGCCATAGCTTGTTCATCCATTCCCCAATTGATGGGTATCCCCTTGATTTCCAATTCTTTGTCACCACAGAAAAGCTTCTATAAGTACATATAAGTCCTCTCCCCTTTTAACCTCTTTAGGATACAGACCTATTAGTGGTATTATGCTGGGTCAAATGATACACACAGTTTTATAGCCTTTCGGGCAAAGTTCCAAATTGTTCTCCAGAATGGTCAGACTAGTTCACAATTCCACCAACAGTACTTTAGTGTTCCAATTTTCCACATCCCCTCCAGCATTTGTGATTTTCCTTTTCTGTTATGTCAGCCAATGTGATAGGTATAAGGTCACATCTCATATTTGTTTTCACTTGCATTTCTTTAATCATTAGTGATTCAGAGCATTCTTTCATGTGAATATTGATAGCTTTGATTTCTTCCTCTGAAAACTATCTGTTCATATCCTTTGACCATTTATCAATTGGGGCTCTTAATTTTTAAAAATTTGGCTCAGTTTGCTATATACTTGAAAAATGAGGCATCTATCAGAGAAACTTGCTGCAAAATTTTTTCCCCAATTTTTTGTTTTCCTTCTAATTTTGGCTGTATTAGTTTTGTTTATGCAAAAGTTTCTTAATTTCATGTAATCAGAACAATCAATTTTACTTCCTGTAATCCTCTGTCATTTTTGGTCATAAACTCTTTCCTTATCCATAGATATGACATGTACATTTTTCTTTGCTCCCCTAATTTATGATGTCACCCTTTATGCCTAAATCGCTTATCCATTTTGACCTTATGTTGGTAAATGGTGTGAGATGATGTTGGTCTATGCCTCATTTTTGCCAAATTCCTTTCTATTTTTTCCAGCAATTTTTGTCAAATGTTGAGTTCTTACCCTAAAAGTTTGGATTTTTGAGTTTATCAAACACTGTATTTCCTTGGTTATTTTACTACTGTATATTGTGTACCTAATTTATTCTACTGGTCTATCACTATTTCTTAGCTAATACCAGGTTGTTGTGACAATTATCATGTAATATAGTTTGAAATCTGGAACTGATAGGCTGCCTTCCTTAACTTTTTTTTTGCTCCCTGGATTTGACTGGTATTCTTGACCTTTTGTTCTTCCAGATGAATTTTGTTACTAATTTTTCTAGCTCTATAAAAGAACTATTCAGTAGTTATTTTTTTTGTTGTTTTTTGCTATTGTTGTTCAGTTGTTTCTGCCTATTGTGACTCTATTTGGGGTATTCTTAACAAAAATACTGGACAAGTTTGTCATTTCCTGATCTAGCTCATTTTAAAGATGAGGAAACTGAGGCAAACAGGGTTAAGTGACTTGCCCAGGCTTACACAGCTTGTATATGTCTGAGGTCAGATTTGAACTCAAGTACGTTTGACTCCAGGGCTGGCACTGTATCCACTATGCCACTCAGCTGCCCAGTTTGATTGTTATGGCATTAAATAAGTAAATTAAGTTAGATAGAAGAGTAATTTTTATTATATTGGCTCAGCCAACCCATAAACAATATTTCTCCAATTGTTTAGATCTCCCTTTGTGTGAAAAGTGTTTTGTAATTGTATTTATATAATCCCTAGGTCTGTCTTAGCCAGTGGACTCCCAAGTATTTTATGCCACCTGCAGTTATTTTAAATGTAATTTATATTTTCTTGATGGGGTTTGTTGGTACTATATAGAAATGCTGATGATTTGTGTGGGTTTATTATTACAAATTTACTGAAGTTGTTAATTGTTTCAACTAGTTTTTTAGTTGATTCTCTAGGGTTCTTTAAGTATACCATCATATCTGCAAAGAGTGACAGTTTTGTTTCCTCATTGCCTACTTTTATTCCTTCAACTTTTTTTCTTGTCTTATTGCTGTAGTTAGCATTTCTAGAACCATACTGAATAATAGTGATGACAATAGACATCCTTGTTTCTCTCCTGATTTTATCGGGAAGGCTTCAAGTTTATCCCTGTTACAGATAATGCTCTTGGTTTTAGATATACTATTTATAATTTTACGGAAGGGTCTATTGATTCCTATACTTTCCAATGTTTTTAATAGTAACGTATTTAGTGTTTTGTCAAGGCCTTTTGTGCACCTGTTAATATGGTCATGTGATTTTTGTTGTTATTGCTATTGATATGGTTAATTTTGGGGATAGTTTTCCCTAATATTGAAGCAGTCCTGAATTCCTGGTATTAATTCCACTTAATCATAATCTTTGTGGCATATTTCTGTATTTACCTTGCTCGTATTTTATTTAAAAATTTTGGATCAGTATTCATCAAGGAAATTGGCCTATAGTTTTATTTCCCAGTTTTCTGCTCTTTCTGGGTTAGGTATCAAAATCATATTTGTGGCATAAAAGGAATTTGGTAGGACTCCTTTACCTGTTTTTTAAAAGAGTTTATATAGCATTGGGATTAATTGTTCCTTAAATGTTTGGTAGGATCAATTTGTGAATCCATCTGATCTTGGTGATTTTTACTTAGGGAGCTCATTTATGTGTTGTTCAATTTCTTTTACTAAGATAGGGTTATTTACATATTCTATTTCCTCCTCTGTTAATCTGGGCTGTTTATATTTTTGCAATTGTTCACCTATTTCGCTTACATTGTTTGTTTTACTGTCATATAACTGGCAAAATACCTCCTAATAATTGCTTTAATTTCATCTACATTGGTGGTACATTTACCATTTTCATTTTTGATACTAGTAATTTGGTTTTCTTCTTTTTAAAGAAACCAAATTAACCAGTGGTTTATCTATTTTTTTCCATAAGAGCTCCTCATTTTAATCATTAGTTCAACTTTTTTTTTTTAGCTTTCGATTTTCTTAATCACTCATTTGATTTTCAGGATTTTCATTTTGGTGTTTAATTGGAGATTTCAAATTTGCTCTTTTCCTAGTTCTTTTTAGTTATATGCTCAATTCATTGATCAGCTACTTCTCTCTTCCTGATGTACACAGTTAGAGATAAAAAGTTTCCCCTAAGTACTGCTTTGGCTACATCCCACAAATTTTGGAATGTGGTCTCATTCTTATTTTCTTTCATGGTATTATTGTTTCTATGATTCTTTGACCCACTCATTCCTTAGCATTAGATTACTAAGTGTCCAATTAACTTTTAATCTATGCATTATGATCTGAAAAGGGTGTATTTGATATATTAGTTAATAATAAAGTGAAGAGAACATTGTGGAAGAAATCAGGTATCAAGATCTTTTGACAGGCTAAAATATTGGACTGAATTTAATAAGATGAAATATAAAGTCTTGAAAGGAAGACAGAGTAAAATTTTACATTTGGATTTTTAAAAATCAACTTCATGAGGACAAGATAGGGGAGACATGATTGGGCTGAGAGAGATGAACCCCAATTCAACTCATCTAGATACATTTGTTTATCTTCAAGACTTCAATGATAGTTGATTACTACCAAGCAGTCGAGACAAAAAGCATATATGTTTTCAAAAGGTACATAAATTCAAATTGCACAATGATTTTTTTTTTATTTTTAAAAAGCCAGAATAGGGTGTATCCAATATTAATAGACATAGAACTTTATCTTCAAATCTATTTTCCTGCAAAGCTCAGCATTCTTTCTGAAATCAAAAGATAGTCATTTGAGGGAGTTTGAGCAATTTGTGGAGGGTAGAATAAACCTGAAGGTAACTTTTGATATCTGAAATAAATAGCATGAGGCCAACACTGAATCATCAAATTAAGTAGCAAATTTTTATAACTGTGATTAGCTAGTTATCTCAATAATAAGACTGATAAAAAACCTGTAGTTGTATTTTAATGATTAACACTCAACTGACACAGATAGGCTTAAGGTGAAAATAGGATGGAGTAGAGAAATAACTTGATAATGGATGAATAGCCCACATATTCAACTCCTTGAGAGTAGGAAGAATATGTGTGTGTGTGTATGGGGGAGTGTGGTGTTGTACCTACCACATAGTAAGCACTTAATAAATGCGTATTGATTGATTGATGCTTTATTGGTATATATGAATTGTCAAGAAATGAATAAAAATATTCTTAGCCAATTGTTTACGTGCTTAATAAAGGATTTGTTAGGAGAACATGGACAAAAGTTGCTCAGAATGTGAAGTTGTGCATAACTTACCATCTTTAATCAGAGAGAGTATCCACATTGATGACATGTGGAAATGTATAAATATAAAAGCAACAAAACCTGGAAAAAATGCAATAATGGTAGTAACAATTATTAACTGACAGACATAATGATGTTTGAAAGAGGAACACCAAAAATATTCTATATAAGACTGACCCAAAGGTGTAAGTGCAAAAAATAATTGCAAGTAAAATAACTGCACCCATGAAATAATATTGCACCTCCATATTAATTTAGAACTGTAAAAATTAATTGAATTTGTAATTCATTTTCTCAGTTTTCCTATGGAGGAAATTGTATTCCTGCTTTCCTCATTTTTCCATGTAGGCTGAGTGATAACATGCCATAAAGGATAGAGTGCTAGTAAGGTAGCATAGACTTGGATTCAGGAGGACCCGCATCCAAATTCTGCCTCAGATACTATCTGTGTGACCTTGGGCAAATCACTTAACCTCTTTGTGACTCTGTTTCACTATCTCCCTGTCTGTAAATTGAGGGTGTTCAAATTGAAGGAGTCTAGGTTCCCTTCTAGTGATAAATCTAGTCCTATCAGTCAAGGTGGTTTTGAATCCAGCCTTCACTAGCGGCATGACTTTGCGCAAGGTACTAACCCTTGCCATGTCACGATTCCCTCTCTGTAAGAGTATATAATAATAGCTGTAGTTCTTACTCCTATTGCTGATCTGCATTCAAAAAGAAATAATGTAAAACATTTGCCAAATCTTTACATTCTATATAAATATATGTTATTATTAAGTTCAAAATAATATAACAGTGAGACTTGTTTTTATTCTATACTGCCTTTTCTTGAGTTAGAAAGTTTTTATTTTTCACCCTGTGGGATGAAGGGCTATATAAAAAGACTTATAAACTTTGAAATACTTGAAAAATTGGCAATCTTTATGATTCTTATGGCAAGTTTGTATGGTTATGTATTAATTTTTGACAAATACTTTGAGAGTAAGAGTTCTGTTGGTATAGATTTTCGTGGAAACATAAACTTCTTTAGAATATTATATTTCAAAGATAATTACAAGTTTTTAAAACAATGATTGTTCCACTATCAAAAATGGCAGATCAGAAAGGGAGCTGATTTGGTTTGGTAGAGGGTAGAAGATGATGAATTCAAACTTAGACAGAAATTGAATTTGAAGTTCAGAAGCAGGTTTTGGATTGATATAAGGAAAAAATTCTTAACCACTAGAGCTTACCAAAAATGAAGTTGGCTGCCTTGCAAGAGAGCAGAATTCCTCACCCCTGCCCCTTGCTAGAGTGCATGTAGTAAAGGCTGTATGATCACTTGTTGACCATATGTAGAGGGAACATTAATTCAGGTATTCTTTGAGCTAGGTGGATTCTGAGGTCCCTTCTAATTCTGAAATTTTGTGATTCTGTGGCATAACCTATCTTGGCTACAGTTTTTAGATTTCATGATTTTGAGAAACTCAATATTCTGCCAAGATGAAATCGATGTCCTCAACATGCTCTGCCTCTGGGGTCCCTCCCTCCTTCTGACTGGTGAGAGTAGAAGGTAGACTTTGGAGAGCTCAACCCAGATCCTCCATCCTTTAAGGAGGCTTCTCAGGGAATTCACCTCATCATTTCCTATCAGCTGCTCTCCTGGATTTCATGATCTCCAGAAATTCATCATTCTGCAAGCTCTATTCACCTCTGTAATTCATACCTCCTCAGATCATTTCCCACCCTGGTTGCAGGATTTTACCATGCTCCCCAGCTAGTTACCCTCCTCCTCCCACTTTTCTGCTTCTTTTTAATGTATTTTTCTTCCCTAATTAGACAGTGATCTCCTTGAGGGCAAGGACTGTCATATGCCTTTCTTTGTATCCCTAGCACTTAGCATAGTGCCTAGCACATAGTAGGTGCTTAATAAATGTTCACTGACTCTGAATTCTTCTTGGATCACTTTCATTTCTAAGTATATATCTTATTACTCAATGGCTTCTCAAATCCTTTCCAATTCTCAATTATTTATCCCATATTTCTGTCAAGTAGCTGCAGAAGATTCACTGATGCAGGTTATAAAAAGCTGAGAGAATTGTTGATCATAATGGGAAATCATGGCTTTGATGCAAAGATATAAAATGGCTCCCCTGAGGGAATTGCTTGGGTGAGTTACTAGACAAGATAGCATAGAAAAGGTGAGAGACTCAAAGTCTTGCCTTCTCCAGGAAAAAAAAGAAAGAAAAGCATTCCATTCCTGACAAGGAGGCAAATAGAGTAGGGGCTGCTCAGAGTTAAGAGAACACCCTTAGGAGGCAATTATCATCTATACTCTGATAAGCAGCCAGGAGGAAGAAAGACATGTGAATGAGCTATGTGACAATCCAATAGGTGAGAAAAACCATTTAAATAAAAATGGATAAAAGTGAAGGTTGAACAGTAACATTCAATGACAGGTATACTTAAATTATACTTGGATTTTTATCCTATTTTGAACTTTGCTCTAAGTTGTATATTATGGCAATGTAGAAATTACAGTTTAATCAAAAGATTGTGCTCCATAATAGTTTAATAGTTACATTTCATAGATAATTCATTGAGTCGATTTGGAGCTATATGTTTGCCTCTTTCGGTTTTCTATGTCTAAGGATGGATAGCCTAACCACAGATGTATGTATCTGAAAATAGGCATCCCCTGGTGGCAGCCATCCAAAGTGCAAGCAGATTGTCTAGTCAGAATTAATTAGTTCCTTTCACAGGGCTTGCCGGGCAATTTCAAACTTGTTAAGTGATGCAGAATATCTTAGTAGTTTGTTTTCATGCTGGGCTCAGCTCCTCAAGAACCTCTCTGATGACAAAATCCTATTTGACATAGGGCACTATTGGAAAGATTTTAAGACATTAACCTAATACAGAAGAGTATTCTAAACATTCTGTGCATTATCTTTAATTTCCTGGGCCAAATCTCTGTATACTAATTGTACAACTTCTGGGTTTGCAGGAACTCATTTTCCAAAATCTATAGCTTTTAAGATAGGCAATTTCACTTTCATTTAAACTGTTCAATTATTTTGTCACTTTTCCAAGTTCTTATGAATTCTAATACTAGCTCTTCTTCCTTAACTTACCTCAAAGTTTGTTTTTTTTTTTTGTTTGGAAAAGCCTAAAACTGAGAGATCAAACTGAAAAAAGTAATAACTCTGTAGAAATGACATTTGGAAGAATCTGAGAATGTGTACTGTCAAGTAATACTCCAAGAAAAAGGTACTTTGATGCCCACAAAAATGTAGAAAATAGACACTTGGATGCATAAATTTCTGAAATGACCTTTACTCATACCTTAAAAGCAGGATAATTTTCTCCTTTAAGAAATCTACCCACCTCCATTAGCAAAGGAAATTTTCTATAACCTTTAGGTATCACACAAATTCATGTACAGAATTTTGAAATGTGATGGTCTCAACCTAATTGAGGAAGAAAAAAAGAATTACATAGCCAGGGTCATAATGATGATTTTCACTGCCCCCAATTCTCAAGTAAAGCATTTTAAGCTAAAACAAAAAATTCAAAGGGGTACATGCTTGAGTTTCAAAATCTTTAGAATGTCACTGACATTTGTCTAACTGGCATAAAAGTCTGGTGGGCTTTAGTTTAAGACATTAACCTCAAGTAGTGAGAGAATTATCTATCAATAAGAGAGAAATAATACTGCTTATTATCTACTTTCTTTACAGGTGTATTAGCTGATGTCTTGCAAGCTCTTTAAGTTTTTGAATGAAAGGTGAGCTATAAAAACAAATGTCAATAAATGCTCACTTATTATACTAATTATGGTTTACAATAATGCCTCACCTTTTCAGCCTCATTGGTGAATAAAGTGTTTCTCATGGTAATTTTCTGAGTAACTAAAATTTAGCACTATAAACACTGAAATAATTTTAATTTTTTTCTGTTTTGATGGGGGAATCTTTCTTAAATGTCTCACATTTTGCTACCTTCCTAAACAGCTAATACCAAACGTAGTTTAAGCTTTTTCTTGATGAAAAAGGGCCATCATTTTAGACCCATTCCTGTGGTATACTTTGATATCCCCTGTGACTACAGAGGTGTCGCTTGCTATTTGTCCTCACAATAAATGTCTCCAACCTTTTATGCTGATAGTTCTTCTAGTCTTTCCCTCAGCTATCAGCTTTCCATTTCTAATTAGCTGTCTTATTTTATACACAATTGTCTAGGCCTAACAGTGCCTTCATGTCTCCTATAAAGTGTATGAATTTTGTGATTTATTACTTCTTTTCTGCTTACTTTGGGTCATGGCTCTATCCTATGCAGTTAAAATTTGTGGGAAATCTGAGCTCTAGAAAGGGGGGAAATGAAGTTATGAATAATTTCATGTTCAATATTTCTTCAGTTGGAAAAAACAGAACCATTTGTGATAAATTTCTCATGGTACAGAACTTATTTAGGCTGGTGTTCAGAGAACAGATATACCAAACCACATGTCAAATCTTTTCAACCTGGGTACAACTAGTCAGAGCTTGAACTGCACTGCAATTAGCCCTCAAAGACCCAGACAATTGGCCGTGCCATGATGCGGCATTAAAGGAGGACATCAATAAGTACATGATCCCAAGACAGAGGAATCTTCTTATTTTTCGCTTAGCAAAGGTTAAGGGGGCTCGTTCTGAAATTTTTTGATTGGGTATCCATGACCTGAAAGAAAATCTAACCTGCTTAAATAATTGAAAGTAGTATATCAGACCTTGGCACTTCTGCAGTGAAGAAATTCTCAATGTTAATCTAATGAATTTAATCTGTACTGCAACAGATGCTTTTGAGAAGGGCAGATAAGTGTTGGAGGATATCGAGATTTCAAAAAACAGGAAAACAGAATTTGAAATAGCATTTCAAAAGATAAAAGTTCGCTCCAAACCAAAAATTGTGATTTATATATTTTTAGTTCCTAATATGTCAGTAACCTTGCTTCATCACTTCCTATTTAATGTATTTTAAACAAAAAAAGATACCCTCTCCAAAAATCCTTCCTTCCTTCAATCCAACTCAAAAGGCATTTGTTAGCCTGTATTCTGTGTAAGGCAGTATCCTAGCTGCTGGGGATACAGACAAAAATGAGGTGTTCTCTGCCCTTAAGGAGTTTACATTCCTGCTGATTCATTATAGTGTTATTCTACAACGATCAAGTCCACAGCATGAAATCTTACCAGGCTTTAAAATAGGGACAAATTTCATTTTTGCTTTTAGAAAAGTCCTTATTTCATGAGGAGTAGATGGACTTGATAATAACTGGGAAAGACTTTCATGATCTGATGTGGAGTGAAGGGAGCAGAACCAGGAGAACACTGTACGTGATTACAGACACATGGTATCTGTGATGACTAACTTTGATAGTCTTGGCTCTTCTCAGCAATATAAGGTTCTAAGACAACTCCAAAAGACTCATCATGGAAAAAGCTATCCCCATCCAGAGAAAGAATTGTGGAGTCTGAATGCAGATTGAGGCAAACTATTTGATCTCTCTTTTTTTCTTCCTTTTTTGGTTTTGTTTCTTCTTTCTCTTGGTTCATTCCATTGATTATAATTCTTCTTTACAACCTGACTATTGTGTAAATAAGTTTAATGTGAAAGTATATGTAGAACCTATAATGGATTGCATGCCATCTTGGAGGGGGGTCGAGGGAGGAGAGGAAGGGGGAGAAAATTTGGAACACAAAAACTTGTGGAACTGAGTGTTGTAAACTAAAAATAAAAAATAAATTTAAAAAAGAAAAGTCTTCATTTCAGTCTCCCTAAGATTTACTTCTTAGTGCCTTTCATTTAGATGAACATAAGTGTAAGTCTCTCCCTTTTTAGAAGACACTGTCAGCTTTAAATTCTCAGCCTTTTTGATTTTGCACAAAGTGCCTGGATAAACTTGGGAGAGAAAAAAGTTGTTTGTTAGTTGTTTGCCACAAAATATAAGATAGATGAACAGATGGTAATCACAATCAAATGTCAGAATGAAATGGAATTTCCTTTTCATCACTTCCTTCAGCTTCCTCCTGACTATATATAATATGCACATGACAAATCATCAGATATGGATCACAAAAGCATTTTTTGTCCGTATCCTATCCAACTATACGTATTCTACAACTGCAGCCTTGGCTTCAAGCACTCTTTTAATCCTTTTCTAATTCATTCAAAGTAATTTAACACTTCTATCCTTTCCCTTACACTTTTTCAAAATCTTCCTCATTCCAGAGACTGCTTTGAAACTCAAGTATAGTACTGAGGAAGAAATTAGAACCAGGAAAAAAAGGATAATCTGATTTCCACAGTTACTTTGATCTCAATTGTCAAGATATTTGCAGCAAAACCCTCCCTTCCCCTCAACATACACACATATATATTCTCTTTTTGGAAATATATAGGAGATACTGAGGGGCAGCTAGATGGCCCAGAGGATAGAGTGCTGGGCCTGGAGTCAGGAAGACTTATCTTCCTGTATTCAAATCTGACCTCTGATATTTACTAGCTGTGTGACCCTGGGCAAATCATTTGATCCTGTTTGACTCAGTTTCCTCATCTGGAGGAGGAAATGGCAAACCATTCCAGTATCTTTGCCAAGAAAACCCCAAATGGGGTCCCAAAGAGATGGACATGACTAGAAAATGATTGAATAACAGCAAGAAGAGATTCTGAGGATATGAAATCAGTAGTGCTTAGCAATTAATCAATTGTGGATGTGGGGTGTGTAGAAGAGGAAAGAGCCAAAGGTAACACTGAAGTTTCAAGCTTGGAGGATTGGAAGAATAAGTTGGAAGGGAACTTGATGGTAGGTAAAGATGCTTTTCTTTTGCTCAGAGTAGCAAGACAGAATGTATAGAGTGCTGGGCTTAGAATTATGGAGATCTGGATGTGAATTGTACCTCAGAAAATTGCTGGTTAGGTGACCATTCTAAGCTCCATTTCCTTATTTATAAAAGGAGATAGTCATATTTTTAATTCTGGTCTCATTGGTTGTTTTTATTGTTGTAGTCGATTCTTCATTCTCAAAGAGGACCGATGACATCATGAGGGTGACATCTTGGCTCATGTGTGAATTGGACAGGAGTGGGGCAGAGCTGCATAAGGTTGTCAGCTTCACTGTCTTCTCCAGAGTCATCAAAGTCCAGTGGCAAGACAAAGGTCAAGACAACTGGTGCTGGCCCAGGATTCAGTGGGTGATCTTGGCCTTTTTAAATTAGGGTCTTTCCCAGGTTTCAGTTCTAAGATTGTTATAAGAACCAGAAGAAATAACGTAAGTGTAATGCCCTGTTAGGGCAGTTAGGTAGCACAGTGGATAGAGTGTTGGGCTTGGAGTCAGAAAGACTTATGTTCCTGAATTCAAATCTGGCTTCAGATACTTACTAGCTGTGTGACCATGGGCAAATCACTGTTTGCCTCAGTTTTCTCATCTGTAAAATGAGCTGGAGAAGGAAATGACAAACCATTCTAGTATCTTTGCCAAGAAAACCCCAGACGGGGTCACAAAAAGTTAGCCGCGACTGAAACGACTCAACAACAACAACACCCTGTGACAACAGTCAGCTCACCTTACGCCCAGGGATGACATATTTGCTCTCAAGGTCCACATGGTTCCTTTCTCTTTGGCGTCAGGGAGCACATTTTAAACCAAGAATTACAAGTTCAGTCATAATTGCTTCTAGACCCCAGTTAGGAAAATTCCCAACATTAGGCAGTGGGTGGATTCTCTGCCTAACTTTACGTTTATATTTATCTCTAGTTAACCCCTAGCCTTTTGTGGTCAAGGCTAAATTCATCTTCCTGGAAACTCTTGGGTAATAAAACAGCAGATTGCACTGTTCTTCCTCTTCTACTTCACGTCAAAGTTCAATTTAACGGTGGATGGAATCTGGAAGAAGGAAAGTTATAGCCGAAGCCCTACGCTGGTCATTTCTGATCCATCTGTTCCTAGATTAGTAACTCTCTACTTTACCTCTTTAGGGAATTGTTTTTGGGCCTGAGATGTTTTTCCTACACACTTACTCATTTGAATTCTTTGAGAACCTGAGTTTGGGAAGCCAAGCAGTTTTTAAGTTTTGCTATCAATATCTGAGAGCTTACTAAATAAGCCTATACCAAGGTATTCCTATGGAATAATATATTCAGAAGGGAGTATGTGTGAGAAAAAGAAACCTAATAATGTAAAGTACAGAGGACAATGTGTACCAAGACCACGTGATCAAGAGATGTTTATTAAGCATCTGGGATGCGTCATGTCCTTTGCCAGGCCCTCTGTAGTGTTCTACTCGGGATATGAAGACAGAAGCAAAACTGTCCCTGCCCTCAAAAGGCTTATTATCTTATTATCCTGGGGGAGAATTAGGTGTGTGTGTGTGTGTGTCTGTGTCTGTGTGTGTGTATGTGTACACATGTTGCCTGACTCTCCTAACTCTTGGAATGTTTTCTTCATGTTACTTACAAAAAGTTGTGGAGGGGCAATTGTTGCCCTGTCACAGAAGTGGAATGGTACTGCAAGTGTCATCACTCTTATCTCACTAGCAGGAAAAAATACACCCATATGATTCTACTTATAATTATATGAGTACATGTTGTTTTCTCAGCTATGACACAAGATCCTTGAGGGAAGGGACTTTTTCTTGGTGTCCCCAGCACCTATATATCAAGTCAAACAGCTGGACTTCCTTAGCAAGTCAACAACTATCTCTATCCAACTTCATGTTAGTGAGGAGGTTCTAGTAGATAAAATATTCATCTGGAATAGGAACCGTCATTTTATTCTTAGCTCCATCACTGATTCTGTATATGATACTGAGGAAATCACAAGGTCCACACAATTCCACATTAATACTGCTCCATCCCCACTGCCTTATCCAACCCCAAATTCCATGAAAGTTGTTATGAAAGGAAACTGGAGGAAATATAAGCATGGACCTAGTTGAATGGATGAGTTAAATTGACTATGCAATCTATTTTTAAATACTCTTGTCTGTCATACTGGGGGAGTGAGGAAAGAGGTGTCTGACCAAACATTTAACTAGGAAAAGAACTGTAACAATTTTTTAGCCTAGGTGACTGCCCTCGTCCTCGTGAATGCCTTATAACTGACATAACAGTTGTCTTGTGTCAAACAAGCTTTCCTTTTTGGTGAGCAAAGTTCTTGCCAGCTGTCAATGGCCATCTGTACTGATGCGTGGAGGGATAGACAAATAGCTGCCCAAAAGCATGAAGTTAGAAGAGTAACCTGTTACTGTGTTCTTCAAGTATAGTGAGATTGGTACTGGGTCAGCTGCCCCTCCAAACCCGGTGCTAAGGAGGGAATGGGCCTACCCTAAAACGAGGCCCTAGAAGTCAGATCTCCAGACCATGGGGACTTGATATAGATTATTAGCCACTGTTTCATCCAACACTCTCTTGTAAAAAGCTTATCAGAGGAGATTTGAAATAGCATTTATCAAACTGTCTGAAAATCGGGTAGTAAGAGGCAGGTACTGACCAGTTTGGGTGCCTGATCCAGTGAAAAGATTCACTGTAATTCATCTGACAGTGGGCCCCAATATGCATTTGGTTTAGAATGAAGCAAGGTAAACATTGGCCTGGTATATAATCTGCGTGAATTTGTGAACTGTTTGGGTGATAAAAGAAGGTCAAGCATGTCAATTATTTATGTCCTTCATGTTTCATTGGATTCTGTGAAAACAAGTTAAAGAGAACAGGGAAAAAATATTTTGACCTAAATAATACATTGTGGATGGCATTTTTTATCTCAAGCAGACATGACTTGTCTCTTGAGGTGACTCCATTTTTTCACCTGTCAACTGAAGAGGACAGCAATTATCAAAACAGCTAATTATATCTAACAATTATTTTACATGACATGTTGTACAATACTAAGAAGAAAATTCTATATAAAGCTCCAGCAACGTATTCTTGATATGGCTTTTCTGAGCAATGAGAAAAATCAGGCTTAAAATATACAAATTTATAATGGAAAATAACAGACTAATTATAAACTTCAAATAATTACTGTCATTTATATGGCATTTTAAAGTTTGAGTTTAAATATACATATGTGTGTGCATGTGTGTGTTAACTCATTTGATCATAAACCTGTCTGGTTGGTGCTACTGTTACTCCCATTTCACAGAGAAGAAAACCTAGGTTGAGAGAGATTAAGTGATTTGCCCAGGGTAACACAGCTATAAAGGTCTGAGGTAGGATTTCAAACTCAGGTCTTCCTTACTCTAAGTCTAACAATGTTACATCTAGCTGCCACCCAAACTTCTCTTGGTATTTATGAGATGTTAGGCAAATCTGAGAAGAAAAAACAGCAGTAATTCAATCACTGCAAAAGAACACACCAGCTAACATGAAAGAGTGATCCTTGAGCCCATTGAAAGGCTTTAAGTGACCCTGGATAGCATTAAGAATTAAGACCAGATTCCATGTTTTACTTAACATCTTTCTGCCTCCTAGCATCACAGTACCTTTCAGGACCCAAAATTGTAAAATGCCATTAAGTTCTAGAGCCAGTACATACTTCGCAACAACTCCAATGCTGAGTTTTTAGGCTGGCTATAAGCATGTCATATGAAGCTAGATTTGGGCACAAAAGAGATATATAAATTCCCAGGCTGAAAGCCAGATGAATAGAATCTTTCCCCTCTCTGGAGATTTTCATACAGAGGCCAGATGACTACTTGTTAGGATGTTGGATCATCACTGGAATATAGATTTTGATTTGGTGCCAAAAGGTCATTTAGTCCAACCCCTAATTTGACAGGAAGACCAAAGACCAGAGACATAAAACAGCCTGCTTTAGGGGCACAGAGATAGCAAAAGACAGTGCCAGGACATGAATCCAGGTCCTTTGGTTCTAAACCCACCACTATTTCCATTGTGCTATGTTGTAGAAGGTATTTTGGGTCAGCCCTGAGTTGGCCTAGATGGCTTTTGAGTTCCCGTCCAACTCTATGATTTTAGGATTCTGCAAGCCTTAAGATTCAACTAGGTAGTTCATTACTGTAACAGTTACCAGATCTCAACTCCGTCCAGTAGAAGTGAGCCGGGCCAGATACCTCTTTGCCACAATCTCCACTGCCATGGCTATCATCCCCACACGCCATCTTGGTTTTGACTTGACTCTACTCTCTCATCATTTGATCAGGATACTGAATTACTTGCTCAAATGATCCTAAGATTCAGGAAGCCAAAAACCTAGTGTTATTTGGGTTTGACAAGAGGCAACAAACATTTAAGTGCCTACTATGTGCCAGGTAGATGCTGGGGACAGGAAAACAGTGCTGACAATGGATTTGAGGCAAGCCAATATTTAGTTATTTTTCCTAAAATAATTTCAGAGATCCAATTAAGATTGGGTCAAAAAAGGAGGGTGATCTGGTACCCATCTGATCGACTAATTAGATTGACCATTTGATCAATCTGCATGCATTGAGGATAGCAAAAATACCAGCTGGATTCAACCCAAAGACCTTGGCTGAAATT
This sequence comes from Trichosurus vulpecula, assembly GCF_011100635.1. Lineage (NCBI taxonomy): Eukaryota > Metazoa > Chordata > Mammalia > Diprotodontia > Phalangeridae > Trichosurus > Trichosurus vulpecula. The sequence goes on from NC_050577.1 coordinate 62,583,862, forward strand.
GGAAATGATCTTGGTAGAGAATCTGTTTTTCTTGCAGTCATGTTGTAACACCTGCATCATTGTTAAATGAGTAGTGAAACCAAGAGGACAAAACTCCCTTTTATCCTGCTTATTGAGGAATTAGGGAGTAGGGCAAGGGGAATTAGGTGAACACTGAAAATGATGGAGAGGCTTCCACTGTGGGTGGAATTCCGTGGGGTTTAAACCTATGATACTTTCACTACTTTGGGAAGACATCAAAGATGTCAAGGTTACCAACTGTATCTTGGACCATCACCCATTTCTTGATTTTTGTTTTGCTCCTGGACTTTAACAACTCTGGAAGAGAGAATGAGGTTGACAACTTTGTGCAGCTCTGTCCCACTTAAATGAATTCACTCACAAGTCAAGATATCTCTCCCATGTCATCAGTCCCCTTTGCAAATGAAGGACAAACAACAACAATTTTGGGAAGACAGGTGAGTCTGAGGACTCCCAGGGACAGTATCAGGGACACTAGCTACGGGCACCTGAAACGTAGATCAAGTACATTTTAGCAACATGGATCTTAAACTCGAGGGAAGAGACCTATTTTATTTGATTCTAATTTTCTCAAGTATGATCTGAATAATACACATTATAATTCATGATTTTGTGCATATGCTCTCCATTTTTGCATTTCTCTGTGGGAAAGCTTTCAAAGCCATATTTACATTGGTATATTTCTTTCCCTCTGCCTGCAGTGTTTATTGTTGGATAAATCTCTGACACCATAAAAACAAATGAGAGTATTGTAGTGTCTTAATGTTAAAAGGACAATGTAATGATTATTTCCAAAAGGCCTTTGCCTTCAGGATGCAGATGAATTGGTGACCTCCTGGGCTGAAGAAGCCTCATTTTTATCCTCACCCTGTCTCTGGAGGAATGATGTACTGCATGTAAACAGAAAAATTACATTCTGATGATCCTAAGATTCAAACTCAATGTGCCCTCAGGTAGGAAATACAACTTTTTGGTTGACAAGTCTTTTTTGGACTAAGGGACAAAAAAAAGGTTTGGACATAATATCTGGTAGGGTTTAACAACTACGTTTTGTCCATTTCATTTTTTCTGTCTCCTTTAACTTCTCACACAGACACATTGTCCATGCCCATAATGAATGCATAATTCTAGGTCCAAAATACCACCTTCTCCTGAAATTGAAGCAACTCTTTTACCCTCTGTGTTTCAAATTTAGGTAGATGATTGTTTCATTTCCCTTTTCACATTGCCAGAGGGGAGGTTTTTCTCTCTTCTATAACTCCACAGCATAAACTTCTCCATTTGGATAGCAGAGAGAAATGATCAGAATATTTATTGTATTTGTAACCTAAAAAGAAAAAGGCAGTTTCTGCAGAATGAGATGATTAAATACATCATTTTATACTGTGGATTAGAGAAAAAGCTTGAGAGCATAACTTTGAAATGAGGACATATATGTTCCAGGCCTTTTCACTTTTGATGCAGAATTTATGAATTTCATAGGAGGCATCAAGTAAAAGAACATAGGAAGAATGCATCATTAACAAATAGTAAGCCATTTGCCCAAGCCGATCTGGAAAACAAGGGTGACATAAGAGGATTAAAATAACTTGATATCTGTTACAAAACTGGCTTTATGTGCTGTCAAGACCACTGGACTACTTCTGGGAAGGAAATAATGCATGCATGTTTACTTTTTACTGTGTTTCGATATCAGTTCTGACTCTGAGATTATGAAGTCTCTGAGTCGGCAGACCAGTGAACTAACATAATGTCTCTTCTGATGTTGCTTAAAGCCAGAATAAGAGATAACAATGGAAGCTTTAATTCATCTGACACCACGGTCATAAATCTCCCATGGCCCCTATTCAACATTCAGGGGAAAGGATTGGTTTTTAAATTTTATCTGCCCGAAGAGGACTGAAAGAACAGAAGAGATGGAGATTCTCATATGACTTGCCTCCATTTGGTCTTGTGATTGTAGCTGTCATGGAATTAGAGAAGAAAAGGAGACAAGTTCTGCCCATGCTCCAGATAGCAATCAAGGCAGTCCTAGACGAAGTTTTCCATGCACACTATAGGCACTGCACCATCTGTTTTGGATAGAAGGGGAATAAAACCTTAGCACCCAAGATTATTACAATTTATTAAAATGTTTTTAAAAGAATACTCAAGCCTTTCCAAGTATATAGTAAAAATTATCTAAAGGAATGAAATATCTTAGCAATGAATATATTTCAATTGTCTACATTAGATGGCCTCACCAAAACATCGTCTCATCCTTCTACAACTTCTAGAATGCCTTTGTTAATTTTATGTACATGGTACATTCTAAAGGGGAGAAATCTACCTATGACTTCACTCTATATAATCTTTTTTTAAGGGGGAGGTATCGGTAGAGACTTGTAATTTCATTATGGTGTGTGGGAGACTTGTGGGGGAAATTCTCACCATCAATGAACATAGACAACTCATTGGTAGAGGTAGTGAGGTATATGTATATATAGTGAGGGATATGTATGTATATGTATGTATATCATACGTATATGTAGTGAGAACAGAATTTTGTTCTGTTGGAAGCCTGAAGGTCTGATTGTGTGGCCCTGCCAAAAGGGGCTGGTAGGGGAGTGGTTACTGAGTGATCATTTTAGGGGTTAGGGACTAGGGATTAAGCTTCTCTGTTAATTCTTTAGGTTGCTACTTCATTAAGGTTTTTGGTGTTTTGGGTCATGAAGACCACTGAAATTGCTTTATATCTTGTATATAATTCTTATTTTGGAGAGAGATCAGAGAAAATGTCTTCAATCTTGGTCATGTCACTAAGGAGTAAATGTAAATTCAATCTTACCCTTGAATTAAAAAAAATCAACCTCAGAAACATAAGATGGGTATGATATGACTACAACAATTTATCTGAAAAAGATCTGGGGATTTTTAGTAGACTCTAAGTTCCATAAGATTCAGGAGTGTGATATAGCCACCAAGAAAGTTAATGTGATCTTAGATTCATTCATGAGAAGCACAGGACCAGGAATGATGATTCTGCTGTACTCTCCTGTCCTGGTTAGGCTTTAGCTGAAGGATCTTGTTCATTTTGGGGCAGTGCATTTTATTTTTAAAATTTTTTTTTCTTTTAAATTCACTTATTTTACAACATTCAGTTCCACAAGTTTTTGAGTTTCAAATTTTCTCTCCCTCCCTTTCCCCACCCAAGACGGCATGCAATCTGATACAGGTTCTACATATACCTTCACACTAAACACATTTTCACACTAGTCAAGTTGTAAAGAAGAATTATAACCAATGGAATGAACCACAAGAAGGAAGAAACAAAACAGAAATGAGAGAGAGGGAGAGAGAGAGAGAGAGCGCACAAATAGTTTGCTTCAATCTGCATTCAGACTCCATAATTCTTTCTCTGGATGTGGATCGCTTTTTCCATCATGAGTCTTTCAGAGTTGTCTTTGAACCTTGTATTGATGAGAAGAGCCAAGTCTATCAAAGTCAGTCATCACAGATACAATGTGTCTGCAATTGTGTACAATGATCTCCTGGTCCTTCTCCCCTGAATCAACATCAATTCATATAAATCTTTCTAGGTTATTTGGAAGTCCATTTGATCCCCATTTCTTATAGCACAATAGTATTCCATTCATATACCACAACTTGTTTAGCCATTCCCCATTTGATGGGCATCCCTTTAATTTACAATTTTTTGCCACTACAAAAAGAGCTGCTATAGATATTTTTGTACATATGGGTCCTTTTCCCATTTGTATGATCTCTTTGGGACACAGCCCTAGAAGTGGAATTGCTGGGTCAAAGGGTATGCACATTTTATAGCCCTTTGGGCATAGTTCCAAACTGATCTCCAGAATGGTTGGATCAGTTCACAACTCCACTAACAATTACTGTTCCAATTTTCCCACATCTTCTCCAGCATTTATCATTTTCCTGTTTTGTCATTTTAGCCAATCTGACAGGTGAGATGTGGTACCTAAGAGCTGTTTTGATTTGCATTTCTCTAATCAATAGTGATTTGGAGCTTTTTTTTCATATGACTATAGATATCTTTAATTTCTTCTTCTGAAAATGGGCAGTGCATTTTAGAAGGATATCTAAAAGCTGTAGAGTGTCTAGAGGGCCTCAAGTTCCTGACATATGTGGATCAACTGAAGAAACAGGAGATTCTTAGTCCCAAGAAGAGAAGTGGTAGGTGCTGGTGGAGGAGGGGCTGAGGAGAAGAAAGTGGTGGCTATATTCAAGAACTTGAAAAGTTCTCCTAGGGTAGAAAGACCTGTTAGGCCTCAGAGAATCCAACTCTGGAGTTCTATACTTCTATTTAATGAATACCCACCACATTTGATGGTCCTAGAAGAACTTTGTTTTTGAGTTGTTTCAGTCATGTCTGACTCTTCATGACCCAATTTGGGGTTTTCTTGGCAAAGACACTGGAGCAGTTTGCCATTTCCTTCTCCAGCTCATTTTACAGGTGAGGAAACTGAGACAAACAAGGTTAAGTGACTTGCCCAGGGTCACACAGCTAGTAAGTGTCTGAGGCCAGATTTGAACTCATGAAGATAAGTCTTCCCAATTTCAAGCCCAGTGCTCTATCCACTGCACCATCTAGATGCAGATTTAATCATTAATTCACTCTTAGTGAACTTTGAGGAATTTTAGAGAGGAAAGGTGCTAAAAGATGAAAGATGGGCAAATGTCACAATTTTTCAGAAGTTAAGTCATAGAAACTATATACTGATGAGCTCGCATTTGTTTTCCAGTTTGACCTTACTCTTCGGTAAAATTCAAGAGCAGGTTATTATGGACATTTAGAGAACAGGGTAATCACTAGGACTTAACATGGATTTGATAAGAAGTTATGCCAAACTAAGACTATTTTCTTTTTGGGAAAAATTCTTAGACTAGTAATAGTGGCTGTAGTCATAAAACATAGATTTTAGTAAAACTTTCATGATATCTTTGTGGATAAAATGCAGAAATATGAACTGCATGATGATAATCAGTCAATAAGCATTTATTAAGAGCCTACTATGTGCCAGACATTGTATTAAGTTCTGGGGAGACAAAGAAAGGCAAAAGATAGTTCCTGCCTTCCAGGAGCTCGCAAATAGTTAGAGTCATGGCTGATTGAACAATAGTGGCCAAAGAGTTTATTAATAGATCAATGCCAGCTCATAGGGATAGCTTTAAAAGCTCATGTTCCCTATTAGAAGTAAGTTCCTTGACTGAAAGTATAGGCTGTAGCATTTTTCTCTATGTTCTCCGCACCTAGGGCAGATCCTGGCATGCAGTAGATGTTTTTTTTTTTAAATGCTTGTTAAATAGGATCAAATTCATAGGGATGTACACCCACTTCAAATTCTTGCCATGTGTGGATCAACTGAAGAAATAAGAGATTCTTAGTCACAAGAGGAGAAATTGGAGGTGATGGCGGAAGAAGGGCTAGTTAAAAAGATGCCAACATGGCTGAACAAATCATGGTATATGAATGTGATATAATGCTATTGTGTTTTAAGAAAAGATGAAAGGGATTGTTTTAGAGAATCCTGGAAAGACTTGTATGAATGGATTCAGAGGGAGAATAATATACACAATAGCAAAGACATTGTAAAGATAAATAAATTGGAAGCATTTAAGAATTCTGATCACCATGCGGACCACCTACATTTGCAGATCATTGAGGAAGAGTGCTACCTGCCTTTTGACACAAAGGTGGTAGATGCAAGGTGCAGAACAGAAAATATATTTTGGGAATTTTCTTTAGCTTGACTACACATATTTGTTACAAAGGTTTTGTTTTTCTTTATTTTTTCCTCCATTGGTGGGGGGAAGAATTGAGAAGGAGAGAAAAATAAATTTGAATTAACTGAAAAAATGAAATTAAAATTAAAAAAACCCAAATGTGTTTTAAAAGCCCAGGTTACAAATAAGCACATTTTCTAATGACAAGCATTATAATGTAATATGTTTTGTGAAAATGATCTATCTACAAGAAATTTTAATCAAATTTCTGCAGAACTAATGCATCAGCTGGACTCATAAACTCCAGCCCTGGGGCATTCGTGTTTTTTGTAGCTTCCAAAATGAAAGTGATAACTTTCAACTGTGGGAAAAGTCCCAGAAGATCAGTAATACCAAGTAACAGAAACAAAGACCCTCTGAATGATTGTCTGGCATGTCTGGGCAACAACCTTTACAGTCTCTGGGCCCTTCACAAATGCCCAATTTCCTAACAGAAATTTCCTCATCTACTAAAACTGTGACAAAAGCTTACACTGTGTTTTGAGTTTGAAAAGAAAACCTTAAAATGAGGCTCATCACAATAAATCTAAAATCTGTTCAAATTTGTTTTGAGACGGGTTTACTAATAACGAATTGACTTAATTTCCCCTGTGTAATTAGTACTATATCACATACTTTAATTTATAATAAATACTTAACAGGACTCAAGACAGCTTTGATTCAGGCAGTTTTCCAATACTGGAGCATTCCTTTATGCAGTTTTGGAGTTTGTTATAAATGGGTGTCAAATAGCAAGTGGTTTATATCCTGTTGCCAGAGAGTAGTGTCAGCTCTATTTTTCACTATCATCTGCAATTTGCTAGTTATCAATCATGTCAGTGATAGTGGTTTCCCTGAATATTTTTTAGGATTCCCAGAGACCCACTGAATAGAGATCAAAGACTACAAAAGATTATTGATTATTTTTGGCAGGAAGCAGATTTAGAAATGGAGGTTCTCGTAACACAATTTAATTCAACAAGAATTTCTTAAGTGCCTGTTACGTGGCTGGCAATGTGCTTTGTGCTCGCTGCGTATACAGTAACAGAAATGGGAGAGTCACTGTACTCAGGAAGCTTACTTTCTATTAAAGCAGTGGCTACCATCATAGGAAAAGGAAATAGCATGACTTTCAGGTTTTATAGAGATACAGAAAAATTCTCACCTCCCAAATGTGTGGAAAGTAGAAAAATACTCTATTTTTCTTCTTTTTTTAGATAGAAAGCTTTACTTCTGTCTCTTGTTGTTATATCAGTAATTTCCCAATATACCCTCCCTCCAATGTTAAACCAGACTTTATAACCAAAAACAAACAGTTAAACAAACCAACAACATAGCAACAACATTTGACAGCATATGCCATCTTCTGTACCCATACTCTCACCCAGCCCATCCTTACAGAGAGGAAGGAAATGTGTTTCATAATCTGTTCTTCTGCAAAAGATTAATCATTACAGTTTCAGTGTTCAGCTGCTTTCCAGTTTGTTTTTTATTTACATTATTACCGTTGCATTATTTTCCTGGTCCCATTTACTTCACTCTGCATCAGCTCCTATAAATCTTCGTATACTTCTCTGAATGCCTTATTTTTGTCATTTCTCAGAATGTAACCTTATTCTTGTATATTCATATACAACAGTATATTCAGCCACTCCCTAATCAATAGACACTTTTATTTTCGGTTTTTTTCTCCAACAGAAAAAATGATTATCTGAATATTTTGATATATGTGAGATCCTTTTTCTTCTCCTTTTTATCTTTGACATTCTTGGGATATATGCCCTGGTGCAGAATTGCTGGTCAAAGGTGTGAACAGTTTTAGTGACTTTTCTTACAGAATTCATAATTGTTTCCCAGAATTGTTCGACCAGTACACAGCTCCTGATACGCCAACGATGTCAACTAACACTATGTGCTGCGTTACCCCCAAACACACATCTATCCTGTGGAAATAAGGAGGCTAGTGAGTTAAATGGGGGGGGGCGTATAAAGGGGAGGTTTCATCCTTCTCTTTTTTCTCTTCCTTTAAGCCAAATCTCTGCGGGTTCTTCTTTCTTTTTTTCCTTGCTTCCTTCGAGGGTAAGAGATCAATTCACCCCAGAGCATCAGTATAGGATAAGTATCCCACATGACCACAAATAACTAAAACTTATACCTTTGAGCACCAAAATATAATTTTAATCATTTGATGTAAATCTTCATAAACACATTACACACTTCTTTACCTTAAATGGATTACTCTGAACTATATTATATAATAAGAAAAGAATTGGTCTGGGAGTTAGGAATCCAGAATATGGAAGACCATAGGTGATGGCTGAGTGATGTGTGTTTTGTCCCATAAGCAAAAGGGAGTCATTAAAAGTTTTTGAACGTAGAAATGACTGAGTTTTCAGATCTATTACATTTGGAAAGTTAATTGCACAGTTGTATGAAAGATGGGTTAGCGAAGGAAGAGCCTGGAAGCAGAGAGTCCCCTACATGGGCAGGCAAGAGGTGATAAGAACTTGAATGGAGGGAGGAATGCTTTGTTATAGGAGGAGAAATACAAGTGATGTTGTTGATGTCAATGTAGAAGTGACAAGACCTGGCAAGTGATGAAATTTTTTCGGAGGGAGGGCAGTGGTACTGGGGAGAAGAAAGACAACTTAGGATTTTGAGGTTTTGAGACTTAGCGACTTGTAGGATGATGGTGTCATCAGCAGAAAAGAGGTGGGATTTGAGGAGTCACCAATTTGAGGGGCATATGTCTATGGTCCAAGTTCTCATTTTCATATCATCATTTTCAAAGAAAGGCAGCATGGTGTGCTGAAAAGAATATTGGGTTCAGAATCAGAAGACCTGGCTTTGAAATACCTGGGGACCTGGTAAATACTTTGTAAATGTTGATTGATTGAGCTCTGAAACCCAGTACATACGTGATCTCAGACA